>NC_041222.1:1400741-1415399 GCF_002837175.3 Physeter macrocephalus
CCGGCAGGCGGACTCTCAACCACTGCGCCACCAGGGAAGCCCCAAAATGAGAATTTTAATAATAGACCTTCCTCCTGGAGGACTAGGTGAAATGAGATAACCTGTGTAAAACCACAGGCCTCTCCTGTGGCCCGTGGAGGGCCTGGGAGACATCAAGATACACACACTGTCCTGGAAGGAAGGGGTGTGCAGAGGGCAGGGGAAAGGACATTCTAGGCTGAGGGCTCAGCTTGCGCAATGATGGCACAGAGAGAGGAAGAGTCAGCCTGTTTCTGCTCAATCACTGGGTGCCCTCACCACCCAAGCCTCAGTTTCCCTCTCTGTGGAATGGACACAGTATTCCCCACCTCCCCTAGGCTGCTGTGGGGGAGGGAGGTGGGTTAAATGAAATATTCTATGAACATCTCAGGGCAGGGCCCAGCACACAGAAGACTCTGAAGGTCTTGAGTGCTGGAATAAGGGGCCAAGACACCGTCTGGGAGATGGAGGGGGGATTGGGAGGAGCCTGGACTCTGTGGGGGGCAAAATTCCCAGGCCTGGGCCATCCGCCTCTCCCCAGCACACCCCAGGCTAGTGGCGGTGGCAGAGAGCCCACCATGGGGCTAAACTGGGTGTTGCCTCCTGAGGCCCCATCCCTCCAGCTGGCCCCAGCGCCCCTCATCCCCCACTGGGAGGAAGCACAAACACAGAGCCTAATCCCCAGAGCCTCCCAGCATACCCAGGCCTGGCGCTCAGCTTGGCAAATATTGGACTTTATTAATTTAATTTAATTAAACTTTATTAACCTTTATTAAAAATAAACCCTCATTAAGATTCTCATTCCCGTCTCCGGCAAAGGCGGGGCAGGGGGGGACTACTTCCTCTCCAGGCTTGTTAAATGTCACCCAAAGAGAGGTGGTGGCCTCCAGAACCAGAGACTGGGACACGGAGCAGGGGCTGGAAGTGGAAAGGCCCAGAGAGGGTGTGTGTGTGTGTGTGTGTGTGTGTGTGTGTGTGTGTGTGTGTGTGCGCGCGCATCTGTGTGTGTCTGTGTGTGTTGGGGGCTGTTGGCAGCTGAAATCCAGGCCCTGGGCAGCCAATGTGGAAAATCAGCTCAGACCCTGGGAGAGCCAGCCAGGAGGGAAAAAGAGTCTGAGGGCCTCGGGAGCCCTCGGGATGCAGCCCTCCAGAGGGGCAGATTTGGGCTGGCTTGAGGTGTCAGGCTTCATACCACAAAGACACCTGGTTCCTGGGCAGATCTAGGAGGAGGGAAACGTTTGTTTCTTTCACGTGTTATTTTTCTTAGGAGCCATTCGTGCTCCTTTTAGAAAATTTGGGAAATATAGAAAAGCACCAGAGAACATAAAATTCTCTATGAAGCCAGATAGATTCTTGTCCCTCAGAGCTGGGTGACCATATTTATCATCCAGTCGGGGACACTTTAAAGAGTAAGAGGGCTACTTATAACTGCACCTGCATTACAGTCCTAAACGGGCCCTGTCCGGGGAAACGGGGACAGCTCGCCACTGCTCAGAGCACCGCTGGTGAGCTGGGGGCAGTTTTCCTTCCTGTGGAAACAAACCCATTGCAATATACACGGGAGCAGGTCCTCCGTTAGGGAACTGCTGGAGGCTCCACCCCCTAACACCCAGCCAGGGCCTGGCACCTGGGCCAATTCGGAGCTGGCAGTCATGAAAACCTTCGATGGCTGGGCCCTGTTCTGAGCTTTGTGTACATTCTTTCATCTTCTCCCCTGAGCAGCCTGGAGAAGGTAACACTGTGCGCATTGTACAGAGGAGGAAACTGAGGCTTGGGAGGTAAAGGGCCTTGCCTAGGGCCACCAGGCTAAGGGGCAGAGCAGGGCAGAAACCTGAAGCCCTTGCACTGGCCCAGCTCCCTGAGCTCGTCGCGGTGGGGCTGGGGAAAGTGGGGCTCGACAGCCTGGGGGAGGGCAGATCCCGGAGGGCAGCCAAGCAGGCAGACCACCCCCTCCCGGTTATCTGAATAGTGGTGGCTGTGCAGAGGAGCCTCGGGCAGAGCCTCGGAGGGGAAAGAGGAGACGCTGGGCAAGCAGGCAGAGCTGGCCAGCTCCGCTTACCGCAGCTGCCCTGGAGGGTCCGGCCCCGACACTGCCTGCACACGCCTGCCCTGGGCGCCCTCCATTCTGGACGGTGGCCAAGCCACCTTCTCAGTCACCCTCCATCCAAGGGGAAGGTCTAGGGAAAGACGAAAAACAGATGGGCCACTCCAGGTGTCTCCAAAGGATGCTTCTTACAGTTCACACGTTCAATAAAAATATATTAAACACAGCAGGGCAGGTGGTAACGGCAATGACTCCAGGGCGAGAGCGTCCTGGGTTCAGATCCTCACACAGCGCTTAGCGAGTGGTTTGGTGACTTTGGACAAGTTCATTCACTCCTTCAAGAAGCCTTAAAAGTGTGGCATCGGGATATGCTAGTCACCCTCACAGCCAGGGCGCTCGTGGGCTTGCAGGCTAGTGAGAGAGAGAAACTCAGTAATAATAACCAACAGACGTGTTATTGCAAACTGTGCTAAGTGCCATGAGGGGAAAGAAGAACAAGCACGGGAGACTGATTAGGACTCGGGAGGTGACATGAAGCAGGACGTGCAGGAGCGGAGCAGGGACGTAGAGGAGGGACCGGTCAGCCTGGGGAGGAGCCGAGGGGAGGCTGCAGGCAGCACCCAGGGCCGGAGCAGGACAGGCCTGCAGGGCGGCACCATGCAAATCCAGGCAAGAGCCACGGGCCAGGGTGCTGCCGGAGGCTTGTCCTGCCAGGTTCACGGCTGTCGGGGCCAGGAGGGTGGGTGGTGGGACGGGAAGAAGGCAGCCGAAGTCCCGCAGAAGGGGAGGGCTACCCGGGGCTTCGACCAGGGTGGAGCAGAAGGGACCCAAGGTCACCAACTGGAGAGATGCTTCAGAGGAGGATCGACCGGACAACGTGTTCATTCATTCATTCATTCATTCACTCGTCACTTCTCTTATTCATCCAGCAACTAGCTGCCAGGCACTAGGACAGAATTCTAAACAAGGCCAACAGGGTCCCTGCCCTCAAGGAACTTACAGTCTGGTGGGAGAAATAGCCCACAGATAAAGAAGTAAAAATCATGATCGATCATGATAAGTTGAAGGAAGGAAATAAACAGGGTGATGCAGCAGAGGATGGTGAAGAGGGCAGGGCCTCCCACAGCAAGAGGGGAGCTCATGGCTCCTCTGAGGGAGAGACTTGAAGCTCTGGAAAGATCGTGCAAAGGCCTGAAGTGGATGCAGTGGGGCCCACCTGATGCCCCTGGACCTTAGCAGTGCTCGGTCGTGACAGATGTGCCAGGCTGCTGTCCTTGGAGTTATCCTGCCTCGTGGCTGCTCCCTTCCCCCCCACCCCACCCCCCGTTCTTGGTTGGTACTCATAGTTAAACATACAAGTGTTTCAAGATTTGGTTCACATAGAGAAGATGCAGAGTTGCGTGGCGGACGTCTCGGGTGGGGCTGCGGTGGGGAGGTCGGGGCTGGATTCCACAAACCCCTGACAGAGGGGAAGAAGCTGGGGGGTGGGGAGGACCACCCCCAGGCACCCCCACTCACTCAGGGGCGTCCTCCTCTTTACAGTATCTGACTGGTTCTCAGCACAGTGCATCTTCCAGCATCTTCCAGACAAGAGGCCCCAAGGGCACCCCAGAACTGTCTCCATGGCTCCAGGGGGGCAAGGCCAGCTCCTCTCCACCGTCTTAGACAATCCTCTTTGGGGGCACATACCCGAGCCCCTGGCACTGCTTCCCAGAGAAGGGAGGAGCCCCTGGCAGGGCCCAGCAAGGCCAGGACGGAGGCAGCAGCCCTCTCTCCGCCTGTCTTTCTCTCTGACTCTCTTCTGTTCCGGTCCAAATCTCCCAGAGAGAACCAGAGTGGCCCAGGCAGGATTAGATGCCCAGCCCTCCAGTCAGCTAAGGCCCAGGACAGGGTCACCCAGAATGAGCATGGCCGGCAGGGGCCACCAGGAGGAGGACGACGGTGGTTTTCTGAGGGGCTCCCTAATCGTGTTCCTGAGGTTTAACAATCAAGGTCCTGCCTAAAAAGGAGTGAGCGTCCTGCCCCTGAAGGGGCGACAGCACGCGGAATGACCTCCAAGTGGAATTTTAATAGAGCTTCTCTGGTTCTGGACAACACCCCCCTTCTTCTCACTGGGTCGCCCCCAGGGGCCACAAGGAAGGGGGCAGCGGCTGGGGAGGCAGCCGTTTTCACCGTGGACTCCCAAAGGCCCTCTGAGCATCAGGCAGAAAGCGAGGTCCCTAAGAGGTAGCGTGCAGAGGCGGGCCGCTCCAGCCGGCAGGGAGCTGGACGGCCTCAAGCCTCACCCTGCACACATGCTTGCGGGCCCACGCGCCCACACGGAGCCACACGCAGAGGCCCTGTCACGTGCGTGTGGACAAACGCAGACATCCGGGCCACGCCGGGAGCCTGAGCCCAGGAGCACAGCCATGCATGCCCGTGCACACAGGCCCGGGGGAGCCCCACCTCCCTGCCGCCTGTCTCCCTGAAGGGAGCTGTGTTCTCCAGGCAGACGGGCTGCTCCTTCCTCCACAGCTCCTGCAGCAGCAGATGGGGAATCCGGGCTGTGCAATCTTCCCTTCTCGGGCCTCTGTTTCCTCACCTGCCATGGCAACACAGGCTCCCAGAGCTGGGGTCAGGATGGGCGTCATAAGGGAGTGCCCTCGCCGTGTTCCCCTTTCCCTGATGAGAATCACACCTGACCACACTGAGGGGTGGGCCAGATGAAGAGTAGGAGGTCAGAGTGGCTTCCTGCCAGGAGGCCCCTTAAGAATCCAGCTTTCAGAGGGCCGGGCTCCAGAATCTCCCCACAACTCTGGCTGCGATATAAAACAGGTCACTGGTGTAATCCCAGACAAACTGGCCTCTCACAGATCAGCTAGGCCGTGCTCCCCGGGCCTAATTATCCCATATTTGGTCAATAAGCCATTAATACAGCACCTTGGATGTTAATAACCATTTCATGAAAAAGTCGGCGTAATTGATGAGATCAACACTGGTTAGCAAAATTAATAAATATTTCATTCGGCGAGATTTATCCCAGCGTGCTCCCAACAGGTGGACCGAGGGCCCTCGGGCAGCCCCGAGGAGCCAGCCGTCGGGGGAGAGGAAGGCCCGGCTCTCACTTGGGCCGATAAACATTTACCTCAAATTCTATCGCCATAAATCCACAGGCTCGATGAGGGAGTCCAGTAAAACCTGACTTAACATTATGTTCTGGCCATTAACAATATTTATATAGATGTCACTTCAGGGAGGCTTAGAGTCGCCAGTCAGGGCCCAGCGGCTGTGACGGAGCCCGCTCAGGATCCTCTGGGAAGGTTTGTGCCCAGGGAGGCCTCGGGCAGTGGGAAGAGCCCCAGATTGGCTCTCAGACAACTCTGTGTGACCTGGGGCCAGTGTCTCTGCCTTTCAGAGCCTCAGTTTCCTCATCTGTAAAATGGGAGTGTTCACAATAGCCATCCTGTGGCCTGCCGAGAGGATTAAGTCCTATAACACAGAGTAAGCCCCTGGCACATGGTAAGCACTCTGTATATGGACTCTGCTCTAATAATCATTATTAGTAGAGGCAGCTGGGGCACTCGGCCCTCTGCTCTGATCAGAAGAGCTGCTGTGCACCTGGTATCTATAATCCCACAATGATCCTGCGGGAGGGTGAGCACTCTTGATACCCCCACTTTCCAAAGGGGAAAACTGAGGCTCAGAAAGGCAAAATGACTTGCCCAGGGGCAGCCAGCAGGAAGTGCTGGAATCGGACTCAAATCTGGGTCTGCGACGCCAAGCCTCCCCCTTCGCACCACTCTGTCCCCCAGCCTGGAAGAGCCCTGGCCGCGCGTGGGTACCAACCAGGCCCTCAGTGAGCACCCAGCAAACACCACCCTGCTGCTCTCCACCCTCCTGGCAGCCAGCCTGGAGCCCTGGGCAAACAGACCAGGCCCGGGCGGATGCCGGAGCCTGTTGTGGTTAAAGAACTTTCCAGGAGAACCAATTAGTTTTCCATGGAGAACTTTCCACCAGCATTGATTTTCACTCTCCTCGCCTAGGGTAGATTTGATTTGCGAGGAGAAGCTCTTCCAGGGGGCAGAAACGACTGTGTGAAATAAAAGCTCTGAATGTGACAGGCTCATCTGCTGCGGGGGCTGGGAACGGGGGGCCGGGCCAGGGGTCAGGGGGTGGTCCCTCAGTGACTCTGGCACAGAATCACCCTTCCACACACGTGGCCTTGAGGCAGCAACCCCAAGACAAACGGCAGCTCTTGCCCGGCTCCCCCTGGAGGCAAACGGGCTGCTGGATTTGCCCTCTTACCTGAAAGTCTTCATTAAACCGCAACTCAAAAGGAGGCCTGGGGAGCCGGCATTCCAGGGCAAGGCTGTACCCTCATCCTTCGGCATCCTGATTCCCAGTCATTCGTCTTCACTGAGCTTCTGTCCTGACTCAGTTCTTTTTTTTTTTTTTTTTTGCGGTACGCGGGCCTCTCACCGCTGTGGCCTCTCCCGTTGCGGAGCACAGGCTCCGGACGCGCAGGCCCAGCGGCCATGGCTCACGGGCCCAGCCGCTCCGCGGCACGTGGGATCCTCCCGGACCGGGGCACGAACCCGTGTCCCCTGCATCGGCAGGCGGACTCCCAACCACTGTGACACCAGGGAAGCCCAGACTCAGACGTTCTTTTAACAAGCCTGGGAAGTGGGGGAACAGAGCCTGGCTCGTAGAAAATGTTCGATAAATGTTAGCGAAGATATCATTATATCCCATTTTACAGACAAAGAAACCGAGGCTCACCAGGGTTGGGTGGCTGTCCTAAAAAGAGAGGCCGAGCCAGAACTTAAAGCCAGACCTGACTCCCCGTCCCGCTGGCGTTTGTTTGCTCGTCCATCCGGGTCCTGAGTGGGAGGCGGCACAGGTGAGGGGCTTGAAGGGAAAACAGGAGATAACAAGCTTTCCACACTCACCTGCCCCTGAACCGCAGGGTGGTGGGCGGAGGTGAGAGAAGCCGTGAAGACCCAGTCTCCCTGCCTTTGCAGAGCCGTTCACTCCTTCGTTTCTTCATTCAACAATTTAATTCAGTAAACAAATACCGAGCTCCTGCTCTATAAATAACGTGCCAGGAGCTCTCCCGGGCACCAGGGGTACAGCAGTGGGCAAAGCCGACATTCTTGCGGGGGAGACAGACCTGAAACAGCAAATAGAAGGTGTATTGTGTGCCAGAGGGTGACAGGGTGGTCACAGGAGGTGGCGGGACCTGTGGGCCTGGGGCACAGGGTTCACTGACCGGGGAGCCGAGGTGGAGCCCAGAGCCACGTCCAGGAGGGAAGGAAGGAAGGGCAAGGAGGGCAAGGAGGAACAGCAAGTTAAAGGCAAGGCAGCTAGTGTGCTGGGGGGAGGGGGAGGTCCAAGAGGGGTCCACCTACAGAAATAAAGGGCTGTGGCTTTTCCCTCCGGTGACAGAGAGGGTGCTGGCAGGGGTGTGGAGCTGCCTCAGCCCTTCGAGGGAACTCGGGCTGCTGAGTGGAGAGTGAAGGGGGATGAAGGCCAAAGCGGGGAGACGGGGAGATGCATTTAGGAGGCTTTTGCCTCCGGGCAGTGCTGCCCGGCCCACAACGGCCCGAGGGTCAGACAGACCCGAGTCCTCCTCCTCCCTCTGAGACCCCAGCTGAGGGACCTGGCCATCTGTGGGGTGGCCTTCCCGCATAGTCTCGTTGCCGTGGCCCCCCAGTCCTCCTCCACAGCTGAGGAGGGGGAGGAGGGGCAGAGTCCCCACCCGAGGTTACACAGCCAGAGGTGGCAGAGCCAGGATAGAAACTGCGTTCGAGGGTTTCAGGGGCCACCACACATCCTGCCCTGGGCCAGCCGAGGAGGGGCAGGCAGGTGGGCACTGCTCCAGACCTGGGAGGGCACAGGGCAGAAGTACCGGGGCCTCTGTCATTCCTGTCCTGGAATCACACCCGTGCAGCCCCAGTGGGTGAGACCACCTCTCTGACCTCAGGGCTGATGAGAGCACAGGCCTGTTGGGCAGGTGGGAACACAGAACGGGATCAAGCACAGGGGGCCTGTTTGCACCTCGTATGGAGTCCGCTCTTACTCAGCAGGAGCCCTGCTCACTTGGCCTGGCTCTGCCCAGTGTCCCCTGGGCTGTCATGAGCCTCGCTCTAGAGTTTGAGGCCCCTGGTGCAGCGAGGACCTGGGGCAACCCTTTAGGGGATGCAAACATGAAGGGCGGCCTTGGCTGTGTGGCCTTGGGCCAGTCACTGTCCCTCTCTGAGCGCCAGTTTTTTTCCTCTGTGAAATGAGCTTACAACTGTTCAACTGTTTATTGACTAAGTACCTACAGTGGGCCTGTTTGAGGGGATTTTGACACATCATTGAACAGGATAGACAGAGCTCTCAGCCCTCACTAAGCTGACATCCAAACCGGGAAGATGGAGCATAAACAAACCTAAGAGATGAGTAAACAATGACCACATTGGATAAGCACTTGGGAACAAAGGGAAAGGAGAGCAGGATGAGGGAGGTGGGGGCAGGTTATGAGATTAAATATGGTGTCAGAGTAAGGCCCCGGCAAAGGGGCGAGGTCCCAGCAAAGACCTGACGGAGGTGAGGGAGGGAGCCATGCAGGTACCTGTGGAAGATCGATCCAAACTGAGGGAAAGGCAAGTGCAAAGACCCTGAGGCAGGACTCTGCCCCAGCAGGTGTTTGAGTAGCGGAGGAAGGCCCACGCATGTGGCTGGAAGAGCTGGGGGCGTGTTGCGGGGAGGGCTCTGGAACAGAGAAGAAGTAGGTGGCAGAGCATGTGGGACTTTGGTTCAGTAGAGAAACAGTGGTGAAACCCAGGGTGGCTGTGAGGAGTCTGTGATTTAACGCATGTCAGGCATTTAGTGCAAGTTGGCACATAGTAAGTGCTCAATTAATAGGAGTTAAGATTATTGCTGCTTCTAATTAGATGATCCCTAACCCTTTTCTGGGGGAGTGGGGATGACTTAGGGTCTCACCTCTGTGGGCAGGACCTGGATTTAAGTGGCCCAGCCTGTCCCCACATGGGCTGGGGGCTGCTCCCTCCCTCAGCCTCTTGCAACTTTTTTGAGGCCTCTCTGGCCCTCAAGCCTTGGGAAGTGTGGAGAGTGGGGGGGGGGTGAGGTCACAGTCACAGCAGCATTAAATCAGACCCCGGCTCCAGAAGAAATCGCACCAAGAAGTTGTTAATACCTTTATTATGGGCTGAAATGTATTCACGATATTAAAAGACATCCCATTTCTGCCCCCCGTGTCACATCTGAGATGTAGCGTAGATAAATGATACATCACCGCTCGAGATCTACCGAAACCATTAGTAACCATGACATTTTGACGTCAGATTTTAAAAAATTCCTAAGTAATCTTTTTGATTTATGAAATGCTGTCTGGGTTCATCGAGAGAGATCTCAGATTTATCACCGCCTGGTTAGAATTATTAATGATTTTCAATTTGTAAATCTGAAGTTGAGAAAGTCTGTAGGCTCTGGATGAAAACTCCTGCCGATGAAGGCCCAGATTCCTCCAGCCAGAGTTTAGCCCACGGAGAGATGGGCCTTCTCTGCAGCATTCTGTACACTTGACATCATCTCTCAGCACACCCTGTCTGTCCGCAGCATGCAAGATCGTGGCGGGATCAGCTGCAGGACCTGCTCTAGGCAGAATAGCAGTCCCACTTCACAGAGCAGATGTCCACTCCCCTCCCCGTCAGACACACATAGGCCTGGAATCCAGCCGATTTAGGCAGCGGTGGTCAGGAGGGACGTAGCCAGGGCAGCGCACAGCCCCTGCCCTCCTTGGGTCTAGCTCAGGCCGTAACTCAGCGGCAGGCCCCCCACGCCACTGAGAAGCCTCGACCGGTCCCTCCTTGCCAGGCAGCAGCCACACGGGCCACGCTCGTGGCAGAGCCCCCAGCTGCCAGCAGTGTCCCTGGATGAGAGGCCACTGCGTCTCGTCACCTCCATCCCCATCAAGGCCTCCATCTGCCCCCCACGTCTCAGAAACTACCCTGAGCCGGGCTGGAGGCAGAGAGAAGCACTGTCGGAGCCCTGGAGCTATAGCGTCTGGTCCCGCTGGGTTCCCGCCCAGACCCGAGTCAGGCTCATCGCCCCAGCCTGTGCCCCAGGCCACGCTGGACACGATCCCAACGCCTATGACTCTCACCCGGGGTGAGTGGTAGATCCCCGGGGGAGATTTTACAAATGCCAGTGCCCAGGCATCACCCCGGACCAACTGAATCAGAATTGCCAGGAGGTTCCCATATGCTGGCCACCGCTGCCTATTTCAGACCTCACTAGTTCTCTCCAGGGCCAAGGAAGGCTCCAGCCTCTGCTCCTCTCTATCCTGTGGGGGTCTATCCTCCCCACAACCGCCCAAGTCCTCCGGACTGTGCCACTCCCCTGCTCACACCTTCTGTGGCTCCCGTAGGCCCCGGGAGGAAAGCGATCTTCCTTCTCAGCCCTCCTGAGGCCTGCAGAGGACCAGGGTCTGCATGAGGCCATCCAGGGAGGCACCTGCAGGACAGAGTGGACCTGGAGTCCTCTTCTCAGGCCTGTCCTCAGGAACCGCCACCTTCCAGCTTCCCCACTGGACTCAGAGCCTGGCTCCAGAGCCACCCTCCTACCTGGCTAGGGAGGAAGGTCCCATGGGGTGGGGGTCCCTGAGGAGCAAGTTTCACCCACCCCTTGATGGGGCTTCAGGGCTCTGCCCTCCCACCCCTACAGCCCAGGTGTGACTAAGCCTCAGTTTCCCGATCCATACAATGGCAATAATGAAATTCCTGATCCCTGGAGTTCTACAGCACTGAAGCCACTCTCACACGGCCAGGCTCAGTGCCGGCTCACAGGGAGCCCCCAGAAACACACAGCTGTGTCGGCATCGTGGCTACTGATGTGACCCGGGAGAGGGTGTGTGGCGAGGCCAAGTCTGAAAGTTTTATCCTGCACTGGGTTCAAGTCCTTCATGCACTAGTTGCTGGGCCATGACCTTGGCCTCTCTGGGCCTTAGTTTCCCTGATACTAGGGCCCATTCCTCCCACGGCCCTGTCATGCCGGCTTTCTGTGTGGACATGAGTTCGCTTTGGCAGCAACAGCCCCTCCTCCTAACCTCCCCGGCCATCGACCTCAGCGTGAATGACGCCCTGACAGAGAAAAATACGTAGTGGCCTCACTTTTTTTTTCTTGATCCACAATTCAAAGGGAAAATTGAAATCATATTTCTGTGAGTTTCAGAGGCTAGAAGATGAATTTTCAATAAATGCGGGGAGACAGGTCATGCAGCGCCTGCCTTTTCCTCTGGTACTGGTGAGGGTTCAGGGGCGGCAGCGAGGCCAGGAGACCAAGGTCGGAAGTGAGTGGACAGATGGAGGGAGACAAAGGGTGGACCCGCTGCACCAACACGGAGGTGCAGACATGGGGGAAGCAGGCCAGGACCAAGGGTGCTCCAGCGGCTTGTGGGGCAACACGGAGGGTGGCTGCAGAGGGGGGCCGAGCTGCTCCGCGCCCGGTGCCCGGCACAGAGGGGCTCCCAGCCAGGAGGTCCTGAATGAATGCACGTGTTAATGGATGAACCAACACGAGCGGCACACCGCCTCACGCCAGGCTCTCTCCCATCTTGATCTCATCTCATCCTCCAGGACCCCTGTGAGGGTGACACTCTCATTCCCATTTCACAGATGAGGAAGTGGTGATGAGGAGTGATGATGATGGTGGCAGTGGTGATGTTGATGGTGATAATGATGGCGGACATGGTGGTGGCAGAGGTTATGACGATAGTGATGGTGGTGATGGTGATGGTGGTGATGGTGATGGTGCATCTTCCGAGCTTCTCTTGGTGGCTGGCAGTCCTCAGCATCCCTTGGCTTGCAGACCCATCACTCCACTCCAGTCTCTGCCTTGGTCTTCATATGGCCTCCTCCTTGTGTGTGTTTGTCTTTGTTTTCTCTTCTTGTAAGGACACAAGCCACATGGGATTAAGAGCCCACCCTAATCCAGTACGACCTCATCTGAACTTGATTTTACCTGCAAAGAACCTATTTCCAAGTTAGGTCATATTCACAGGTTCTAGGGATTAGAACTTCACCGGCTCTTTGGAGGGGACCTAATTCAATCCAGAACATAGGCCTCAGAGTTTCCATCTAGAATGTCAGCAACACCAGGGCAGGGGTTGGGCGTGTATTTTGCTCTCTGCTGCACTCTCAGTGCCTAGAAGAAGCACCTGGCACATAGTAGGTGCTCAGCAAATATTACTGAGGAAGCAAATAAATCTCCAAGGGCCTCCCCACTCCCAGGACGGGGACACGCTGGCAACACCCTTATACACACCCCACGATAGACACGTGGGCCACGCGTGGCACAGCCGCACCGAGACCAACCACCGCACCAGGCACGCGGGCCACACCCTGGCACCCACGCCAGTGCAACAGAGCCAACAGCCCCGAGCGACCCCTGCTCAGAAACACACACAAGTCGCCGTCCCCGCGGGGATGGGCACGTGACGGAGAACGCTTGCAGGCTGAATAAAGACCTCCAAAGGCTCGCTGCTCATGGTGGTGGGGTGCCAGTGATCATCAGAGCATCAGACATCGTTTCTGATTTTGTGACCCACCAGGGGCGGAGAGACAATATTCTGGGAGTCCTCATTTTATCTTGTATTCCTCACCGAATGCTTCAAAACTCTAATCGTGTCATAATGTGTGAATTAAGCAGGTGCCAGTGGGCCAGGTGGGTGGAGTGGGGGTGGGGAGAAGCTTGCCAGGACGGCGGGTGGAGGGCAGGGGTGGCCCGAGGACTCTGAACAGCCCTCAGCTCATCGGTCCATTTGGACAAGACATGGATCACAACTGCTCCTGCGGTTGCGAATGCTGACCCAAGGAGGTGCCTGGGTTGGGTGCCCCGGCCACTCTGAGCAAGGAGTGCTGATTGATGAGCACCTCCTGTATGCAAGACCCTCGGGTCAGCAGTGCATAAGCAAGACCTCATCCAGTCCTCACACAGCCCTGTGAGGCACCATCCCCATTTTCCAGATGGGAAGCTGAGGCTCAGAGAGGAGAAGGGTGCCCAGATTACTGTGCGGTGCTGGACTCTAAAGGCCGAGCTCCTCCCATGCATCCCCCCGCCGCCGCCTGGCTTGGCACACCCATCGCAGGCTGCAGTGATGTGAGGAGCGATCTGGCTTCCCGGATCGAGCCCCGTAAGCCGGCGTTAAGATCCCCCCTTCGCAACATCCCCTGAGCCACCATCAGGAGCGGCCACTGTGAGTGCCCTGCAGGTGAAGGCAGAAAACCCCAGACTGAGCTTGAACACTGGTCTCAGTCCGTGACGCTGACCATGGATACACTCACAGGCACCTAAAACTTCCAAAGACGCTTCTTCTCGCTTCTCTGGTCCTCAGCACCCTGCGATGGAGACAAGGTCGTTGCCCTTGATCCCTAGCCACAGCTGAGGCTCTCAGAAGGTGTGACGGTGGAGCGGTTAGTCTCGCCAGCTCGGGGGTGGGCTCGGCAGGACTGATCCTGGCTGTGGAGTTTGGGCAAGAAACTTCTCTTCTCCGGGCACGGTTTTCTCATATGCAAAATGGGGCTAATAAGCCCAAAGAGACGATATTCACCAAGCACTTAGCCCAGAATCTGGCCATTAGAAATCATCCCTGAGTCACTGGAGGCTGTTATTTCTCTTCTTATTTTCATTAGAGGAAAATTTCCCAGAGCTTTCAGCAAATCAGCATCTTGGAAGACACCCCATCCAGGTCGGGTTGAGGCCAAGGAGGAACGGGCAAACTGTTGTCAATAATTTGAGGCAGACTCCAGGGATGAGGAGTGCTCTGAGCTGAGCGGTGGTGGACGGGCAGTCTGGGGCAGCTCATGGCTCTGACACCCCAGCTTCCTGACTCTGCGGAGGGCAACAGCAAGAGCACCTGAAAGAGACATAATGCAGCCTAGCATGGCCTTTTAGGGGAGATAAGAGTGTTTCTCTCAAAACGTTAAATTCAGATGCCTTGAATCTGACTGAGCAGCTCCACTTTTACAAGTTTATCCTATAGAAATGATCAGATGTATCCCCAGTGATTTATGTTCAAGAATGTTTATGGAGGGCTTCCCTGGTGGCGCAGTGGTTGAGAGTCCGCCTGCTGATGCAGGGGAACCGGGTTCGTGCCCCGGTCCGGGAGGATCCCACATGCCGTGGAGCGGCTGGGCCCGTGAGCCGTGGCCGCCGAGCCTGCGCGTCCGGAGCCTGTGCTCCGCGACAGGAGAGGCCACAACAGAGGGAGGCCCGCGTGCCGCAAAAAAAAAAAAAAAAAAACAAGAATGTTTATGGAGCACTGTTAGGTAAGGGTGATAAACCATAAACATCCATCAGTAGGAAATTGGTTAAATGAGGACCCCTCTGCCATGGAGTACCGTGACATCAACACCAAAGACCACCTAAGTGTCTAGGAAGAAAATGGAAGATGTCCAGGATGTTTTTCCTTAAAAAAAAAAAAGCAAAGTTGAAAAACAATGTGTATAGAATGATGCCATATATGAGACACAGAGAGAGAGAGAGAGAGAGAGAATGTGTGTGTGTGTGTGTGTGTGTGTGTGTGTGTGTGTGTGTGTGTAGGGGAGAGCAAG
>NC_041222.1:1415459-1449899 GCF_002837175.3 Physeter macrocephalus
GAGAGAGAGTGTGTGTGTGTGTGTGTGTGTGTGTGTGTGTGTGTGTGTGTGTTTAAGGGAAAGCAAGGAAGCCAGGAGGGGCTTCCTGTTTCCAGTCTGGCATGTAAAGAGCTTAGGAATTGCCACTTCATCCAAACAACAAGTAAAAAGCTGAACAAACTGAAAAAGCAACAACTCTTCTTAGAATCATCAGAGAAGTGAGGTCACAGGGCAAACTGCTATCCCCCAAACTGGAGAGATAGACAGGCAAATACAGTGAATCATAATTTATCAGAGCAGTTTTCTACGAGTAGAAAACTTTGTGGTATTTTTTAGATACAACACCAAAGTTGTGATCCATGAAAGAAATAATTGATAAGCTGGACTTCATTAAAATCTACAATTTCTGCTCTGTGAAAGACAATGTCAAGAGAATGAAAAGATAAGCCACAGTTTCGGAGAAAATATTTGGAAAACCCACATCTGATTAAAAAAAAAAACCCAATTATCCAAAATATACCGAAACTCTTGAAATTCAACAATAAGAAAATAAGCAGGCTTCCCTGGTGGCGCAGTGGTTAGGAGTCCACCTACTGACGCAGGGGACACGGGTTCGTGCCCCGGTCCGGGAAGATCCCACGTGCCGCGGAGCGGCCGGGCCCGTGGGCCATGGCCTCTGAGCCTGCGCGTCCACAGCCTACACGTCCGGAGCCTGTGCATCGGAACCCGTGCTCTGCAGCGGGAGAGGCCGCAGTGGTGAGAGGCCCGCGTACCGGGAAAGAAAAAAAAAAAAAAAAAAAGAAAATGAGCAACATGGGGCTTCCCTGGTGGCGCAGTGGTTAAGAATCCTTCTGACACTGCAGGGGACACGGGTTCGAGCCCTGGTCTGAGAAGATCCCACATGCTGCGGAGCAACAAAGCCCCTGCGCCACAACTACTGAGCCTGAGCTCTAGAGCCCACGAGCCACAACTACTGAGCCCATGTGCCACAACTACTGAAGCCCACATGCCTAGAGCCCGTGCTCCACAGCAAGAGAAGCCAGCACAATGGGAAGCCCGTGCACCGCAACGAAGAGTAGCCCCCATCGCCGCAACTAGAGAAAGCCCATGCACAGCAACGAAGACCCAATGCAGCCAAAAATAAATAAATAAAATAAATTTATAGAAAAAAAGAAAATGAGCAACATGATTAAAAAATGGGCAAAAGACTTGAACAAACAACCCACCAAAGAAGATATACAGATGGCAAATAAGGGAATGAAAAGATGCTCAACATCATACACAGCTGGGGAATTGCAAATTAAAACTACAATGGCATACCACAATACACCTACTAGAACAGCCAAAATCCAGAACACTGACAATAACAAATGCCGGCAGTGATGCGGAGACACAGGAACTCTCATTCATTGCTGGTAGGATTACAAATGGTACAGCCATTTTGGAAGATAGTTTGGCAGTTTCTTACAAAACTAAACACACTCTTGCCATACGAATACCATAAATACCAAGGAGCAATCGCACTCCTTGGTATTTACTCAAAGGAGATGAAAACTTATGCCCACACAAAAAGCTGCAAATGGATGTTTACAGCAGCTTTATTCATAATTGCCAACACTTGGAAGCAACCAAGATGCTCTTCATTAGGTGGATGGATAAATAAATTGTGGTACAGCCAGACAATGGAATATTATTCAGCTCTAAAAAGAAATGAGGTACCAAGGCATGAAAAGACATGGAAGAACCTCCAATGCATATGATTAAGTGAAAGAAGCCAACCTGAGAAGGCTACCTACGTGTGATTCCAACTCTATGGCATTCTGAAAAAGGCAAAACTATGGAGACAGTAAAAGAATATGTGGTTGCCAGGGGCTAGGGATGAGAGACGGATGAATAGGCAGAGCACAGAAGAATTTTTAGGGCAGTGAAACTATTCTATGTGATATTTCAATGGTGGATACATGTCATCATACATGTGTCCAAACCCATAGAACATAAAACACCAAGCGTGAACCCTAATGTAAACTATGAACTTTGGGTGATAAGGATGTGTCAGTCATCAACTACAACAAAAGTACCACTGTGGTGCAAGATGTAGGTCATGGGGGAGGTTGTGGGTGTGTTCGGGAGAGCGGGTATATGGGAACTCTCTGTACATTCCCCTAAATTTTGCTATAAAAACTGCTCTAAAAAGTTAAATCCAGGGCTTCCCTGGTGGCGCAGTGGTTGAGAGTCTGCCTGCCGATGCAGGGGACACGGGTTCGTGCCCCGGTCCGGGAGGATCCCACGTGCCGCGGAGCGGCTGGGCCCGTGAGCCATGGCCGCTGGGCCTGCGCGTCCGGAGCCTGTGCTCCGCAACGGGAGAGGCCACAGCGGTGAGAGGCCCGCGTACCGCAAAAAAAAAAAAAAGTTAAATCCGTTAATTCTTTAAAAACCAGGAGTAAGAAGGAAGGGGGGAGGGAAGAGAGAGGAGGAGAGAGAAGGAGGGAGGGGGGAAGAAAGGAAGAGAGGGCTGATTTCACAGTCCCAGAGAGAAGACCTTATTTCTCAGAGGTGGCGCCTCATCTGGATGGGACTCTTTGTTGAGAAAGGCCAGACCCCTGGGCATGGCTCAGATGGAGAAAGTTTGAAGGGACCTGGTACAAGCAAAAGCAAGCAGGAGCCTGAGCATTTGGATGGAGAAAATTATAAAATTTTATTGAAACACACTAAACCAGATCTAAAGAAATGAGGATAGAGATCTTGTTCATGGATTCAAAGACTCAATATTTTAAAGATATCAATTCTCCTGATGTTATCCAAATCCAAATCCCAAGAGAATTATTTTTTTTGTGGCACTTGACAAGCTGATTCTAAAACTTATACAGGGAATTCCCTGGTGGTTCAGTGGTTAAGAATCCACCTGCCAATACAGGGGAAACAGGTTCAAGCCCTGGTCTGGGAAGACCCCACATGCCACGGAGCAACTAAGCCCATGCACCACGACTACTGAGCCTGCTTTCTAGAGCCTGCGAGCCACAACTACTGAGCCTGTGTGCCACAGCTACCGAAGCCTGTGCACCTAGAGCCCATGCTCTGCAACAAGAGAAGCCACCGCAATGAGAAGCCTGCGCACCACAAGGAAGAGTAGCCCCCGCCACCTAGAGCCCATGCTCTGCAACAAGAGAAGCCACCGCAATGAGAAGCCTGCGCACCGCAAGGAAGAGTAGCCCCCGCTCACCACAACTAGAGAAACCCCGCATGCAGCAATGAAGACCCAATGCAGCCAAAAATAAATAAATAAATAAATTTATAAAATTAAAAAAATAAAACTTATGCAGAAATATAAAGGGCCAGGAATGACCAAAATATTGCTGAAGCAGAACAGGGTGAGAGAACTTGCTCTATAAGCTATCAAGACCAATTGTAAAGCCAGTGTGGTACCAGCACCGAGACAGATATATACTTTAATAGCAGAAACAGAACTATACACATAGGTGAGCACTTGATGCGTGATGGAGATGACAGTGCAGATCATTGGGGAAAAGAGAAACTTTTCAGTAAATGATGTAGGGACGATTAGACTCCCTGCCTCACACCATACACAAAAAGCCATAACTAAAAAGGAAAAAAGTTAGTTAATTATTCATTAAAATTAAGCATTGTACTACTGTTCATTAAAACACCCTACAAATCAGTAAGAAAAAGACAAGCATACAAAAATGGGTAAACAGCTTCAACAGGCACTTCACAGAAGACTCAAATTAATCAGTAAACACTCATGAAAAGTTGTGCAACCTCATTAGTAAGCATGAAAATTCACATTAAAATCACAATGACATAACATCATCAAACCAGCAGGTTGGGGAAAAATTTGAAATACCAAACATTGGCAAGAACATGGAAGTGTAAATTGTTACAACCCCTTTGGAAAAGAATTTGGCCTTCCCTAGTAAAGCATATACTCAATGCCAGCAGGTCCACTCCAGAGAAACTCCTGCGTGTCTGTACTAGAGGGAGCAGGGCAGCGCTTTTCCCAGGGTACCTTAGTGACCTTCCTGTGCCTCCACTTCCCCAGGCCAGGCTGGGTGAGGTCCCTCCTGAGCCAGTGCTTGTGGGGAAGGGCTGATTCTCCACCACCAACCATTCTTCCTTCTGTAAGTGGCTTCCCCAAGGCTCCCCAAATCCCCACCTTCCCCTGCACGTTGGGACAACACGATCCCACTACTCTATTTTGCCAACCTTACGTCCCCTGTCTAACCTCTTTAGAGAAGGTGTGGACCTCAGCCTGGACCCAAAGGCAACTTTCTTCCCTCTTAGACCTCTGCTTCTTCCTCTGTGAAAGGGGGCAGTGACAGTTCATGTCCCATAGGGCGTTTGGGAGGACTCAGCGGGGGGCTGGGGGCAGTCACTCACTCTCCTCAGGAGGTGCCCTCCCCTCTGTCTTACCTGGACCTCCACTTCCCCCACAGTCCCCCATTCAGCTTGTGCCTTTCTCCCGGCCTAACTCAACTCATCTCTGCAGAAGCCCTTTCCCACCTCCAGCCCATAAACATCTCTCCCTTCCCTAAGCTTCCGGTTTATCCGCACATCAACACATATTTCCCAAGAGTTCATCATCCAGAAGGCATCATTTTTGGTGTTGGGGAACTGTGGGGAACTCAGCAGCCCCAGCACCTGGTGGGGAGATCACTAAGGCAGGTGTGTAGAAGGAGAAAGGCAAGGAGATTGTCCTGTAACCACCTCCCCCTCAGTAACCAGCATTGTGCCTGGCACATAGTCGGTGCTCAATGAACAGCGGTTGCCCGTCGAACCAAACAGTTGAAATGCATTGAGACTGCCCACACTCAAACATCTAGTCTGCGGTGTGTGTGTTTCGGTGGACACACACACTCGTGTGCCCGTGAACATTGACACGTTAAACCCACCTGTACACACAGACGGGCCCGATGCATGGGCCCACTTCAGCCAGCAACCTCACGCACATGAAGGTTGCCTCCCGCACAAAGCTCATTTATTTTGATTTATGAATATTACAAAAATAAACCTGAGTGTCTTCTAGAGGATTCTATGATCCTGACATGGGTCCCCACAATATTGCTTTTTGCTCCTGGTTACCTGAAATTAGCAGAGTAATTCAGAATCTGCATCTTTATTTAAAAGAAAAAACTGTAGATGCAGAATTATAAAAATTTAATATGCTCCCAGGAAAATGAAAAATGAGAGGTTGTGATCTCGTCTAACACTTTCAAATGTGTTTATTAATTCATGTTTTAAATCATAAGTTTCATTCGGTGAGGGCCATGCACAGCAATAAGCCCGTTTTAAAATATTAATGAATAAACAATATTTCTCTATTGAAATATAACATGCTTCTTTGAACAATGGACCACCAGTAATAAATCAAAACCAGGAGAAAATTGCATTTCATATTTAATACAAGTTGAACTCTGCCTTTTTATAAATGATATCTTTTTTGTTTAATTGGCGTCAGTTCAGATCTAGCAGATTGCTAATAAAATTCTGGATTTCCATATTTAATGATGCGTACACTTTCTGCTGAAATTTTACCAGGAAAAGAGAATCAGCCTTTTATTATCTCCTGCCATGGTGGTGAGAGGTGAGGCCAAGGCCTTAGTCCTGCCTTGAGGCCTGGGAGGGAGCAGGCTGGAGTAGGTGGATTGAAGAGACCGAATCCCACCCCGGATCCTAAGCAGCTGATACCCCCTGGCCACCTCTCTGCTGACTGGAAGTAATCATTCCAGCCAGAGGAGCCAGAGACCAGGTACCCCCTTGTGATCTGGGGTACTGTGTAACAGTAACAACGATGAGAAGGGAACCCACCCCATCCCATGGGCCAGGCACCATGAGTGCATCAACTCATTAATCTTTCCAACATCCCTACTAGGAAGGTAGGAACAAATTCTCCCCATTTCATAGATGAGGAAACTGAGGCCACACAGAGAAGGCAGTGACATGCCCAAGGTTACACACAGCTGGAAGATGGCAGAACTCGGCCTGACTCTTCACACCACCTCATGCTGCTTTGAAGGTGATGAACCAACCTGGTGGCAGAAGACCTGGGTTTTGCTAACAGTGAGTGAAGGGGGAGGCAAGCTGGAATTTGAGTGCAAATCATCAGCCCAGGGCAAGCCGTGGACTAATAGGTAATAAGAGCAGCTGACCTCAGCCCCTGCTACTTGCAGGACACTTCACCTGCACCGACTCACTTGATCCTCCTTACGATGCTGGGAGGCAGGTGCTTGACAGCAAAGGAAACAGGCACAGAGAGGTTACAGGACTTGCCCAAGGACACACAGCCGGTGCGAGGCAGAGCCCAGATTCCACCCGGGTGGTCTCACTAGAAGCATCCATTCACGAGTGCTAAGTCATGGCGCTTTCCTAGCCATGGGGCCACGTAGAACCCCTGGACATCTGTTTTTGTCTCTGTGATGGGGCTAGTACCTACCTGGCTGGGCGGTGTGGCTCCCGACAATGCACTTGGTGGGGCCCAGCTGGAAGCAGGCTCCGTGCATGACAGCTGAGTCTGTGACAGCTGAGTCATCAGGGCTGGGGGATGATGGGCCTGCTGTCCATGGGGCTGGGTCACCGGGCCTAGGGGGGATGTGTTGCAGGCTGTTTATTGGCCTGAAGTGCCTGTGGACACAGCAGCCTCCTGACGGTGTCCCTGGGATCCCAGGCCACTGGGGAGATGAGCCAATGGCTCTGACTGGGGGGAAGGGCTGGCATCTGTCCCCTTCTCTGCCCAGTTCCCGCCTTAGGCTCACCAACAGAGAGCCTGCCCAGCATGACAAGAAAGAGACCCTGACAAGACAGCCAGGCACAAAGAGCGGAAAACGTGGGTTTTGGTTTCAGACACACCCGGACTCGTGTTCCATCTCCATGTGTATTTGGCCACGTAGCTTCAGTTTCCTCATCTGTAAAGTGAAGAGAATGATAGAACCTTCCTCATGAGGCTGCTGTGAGGATTTGGCGAGATCCTGGGAAGGGAGGGAGCAAGCCTCCACGGTGGCACCTCTGACATTTCTGCTCGCCATGCCCCCTGGCCTTTGCACACGCTCTTGCCCTTGCTTGGTCCTCCCTCCTCTGATCCTCTATCCCTTACCCCCCAACTCACTCTTTGTCTTCCTGATTCTCCTCCTGTAGGTCTCTGCTTGCACGTCCAGCAGGGGAGATAAAGCACTACACGAGGGAGAAGGAAGGGCCTGGCTCCATAGGAGGACACAGTAGTCTGGGCTCAGCCTTAAAGGACAGGCATTCACCAAGGAGACAGGTACAGAAGGATGTTCTGAGAAGAGAGAATGAGGAAACTGAGGCTCAGGGAGGTTAAGTCCCTCACCCAAGGTCACACAGCTGGGCGGAGGCAGAGCCAGGATTCAAATCTGTGCCTGGGGGTGGGATCTGCTCGAATCCAGAGTGGGCCGTGTGGGCTTTGGGCTGAAGGGCCAGGAGCCGGGGCTAAGCTGCACGCAGCCTGGGACTTGGAACGGCACCCACGGGGCACAGGTACGTTTAAAGGGCCGTGCCCCAGCCTCGCGCTCAGCTCTTCCCATGAATCACAACAGCTACCTTCCAGGGTCTGTTTGCCTCCTTTAGTTCCGGTGCCAGGCCCAGCCCAGCCCAAGTGGAGGGCTCTTCCTGTCCCTCACACCCAACTTTGTGAGCCATAGACATGGAAAGGACCACACACAGTCTGTGACACACGTCCTGTCCACACCACAGGACACACATACTCAGGTGGCCCAGGCAATGGAGACAGAGGTAGGAGGGCTGCAAGCTCTAAGGAATTGGGGGGCAGAGGATGATTCCCCTGGTCACGTCGCCCCAGAAAGGGACCTTACACTGGACGTTCCCTTTCACCCACTGCAAGCTCACAGGAGCCTCTTTCTGTCCCACTACAAGTGGTTGCTGAAAGTGTCACATGGGGCCTTCCCAGGGCAAACGCCAGCTCTGTGGGAGATCCTGGACAGGTGATGTCATCTCCTTGAGCCCCAAATTCCCCATCTGAAGATGGGATAATAGCACCCATGACATGGGGCTCCATAGGTGTTAAATAACACATAGAAAGTACCTGGCTGAGGGCTGTTCACAGGAGATGCTCGTGAGCTGTAGCTGTCAGGCTGGAGAAGGTCCCTTTCCCGCGGCACCAACGCATATTTTCCACCCCAAACACCTCCCCACCTGTCAGACTTAGCCCCAGGTTACCTTTTCCACGCAGGGAGGGTGCTGCTCTCGAACTCTGCCCTGCCCTCCCCGGCTTCTGGACGGGGACTGGCGCCAGGCTGCCACCCGGGTCAGGGCTACAGAGAAGTTCTAACCTAGTTTGCAAGGCTGCCTGGTCCACTGTCCTCAGAGGCTCCCATGCTGCCCGAGTCCCTCCTGTCCAACATGTAGCTTCTCAGGCACTTGGGCTCCAGAAAGTCCTGAAAGTGTAACCAAGCAGGACCCTGTGGGGTCTTGCCGGGATAGACCCCTCCTCACAGCCTGTGCTGTAGCTCCTCGCTGAAGGACCTGGATAACAGTATCTGATGCACATTTCCTGAGTTGTTTCACAGATGCTAAAACCACTACCAAATGGAAGAAATTAACTACTTGATGATCATGAGCATTAGCTCCAGACCTTCCGGCACCTAAGGACTGATCACCATCAGCCAATCAGAGAACTGTGCACGAGCTGATCACAAACCCTGGGACACCCCTCCCTCCCCTGGCCCTTACAAAGGCTTTGCTACAATCCTTTGGAGAGCTCTGAACTACTTGATGATCATGAGCACGTAGCTCCCACACCTACTGGAGCCTAAGGATTGATAAAGTTAACCCCTGTGACACCACCCTGTTACCTCACCATCAACCAATCAGAGAATTGCGCATGTGTTGATCACTTACCCTGGGATACACCTCCCTCACCTGGCCTTTTTTGCTGAAACCCGCTGGGGAGTTGGGGCTCTTTGAGCACTAGCTGTCCTGAGCTCCTTGCTTGGCGCCCTGCAATAAATGCTGCACTTCCCTTCACCACAGCCCGGTGTCAGTAGATTAGCCTTACTGTGCACAGGTCAGTGGACCCAAGTTTGGCTCGGTAACAACATAGTGTCATAGAAGCACACGTGTGCCCTTGTGCCTCTAACTGGATGCGTAGACAGGCCCCTTAGCCTGCAACTGGTTGTTTCAGATGGTTTCCTGCTGTTATATTCTTTGACCTTGTGAACAGGGTGTGGGAGCCTCACTTTTCCAGTCTCGGGGTTCAGAAACCTACCAGCCTCGGGACTTCCCTGGTGGTGCAGTGGTTAAGAATCCGCCTGCCAAAGCAGGGGACGCGGGTTCCATCTCTGGTCTGGGAAGCTCCCACATGCCGCGGAGCAACTAAGCCTGTGCGCCACAACTACTGAGCCTGCGCTCCAGAGCCCGCGAGCCACAACTACTGAAGCCCGCGTGCCTAGAGCCTGTGCTCTGCCACAAGAGAAGCCACCGCAACGAAAAGCCCGCACGACAACGAAGGGTAGCCCCCGCTCGCCGCAACTAGAGAAAGCCCACGCGCAGCAACAAAGACCCAATGCAGACAAAAATAAATAAATTTATTTTTTAAAAATGTTAAAAAAAGAAAAAAGAAAAGAAACCTACCGGCCTCTCCAGCGCCCTCACTAAGCGTCTGCTTTCTGAATAAGGACCAGGCCCAGGATCTCAGCCTCCCGAGGTCTAGGGCCTGATTTCATTGTGCTCGGGTCTAGATCCTAACCCATTGCTTGCCCCGGAAAGGGTACCTGGTGAAATCTGTCAAATCAACACATTTCACCCAATTAGAGGGAGACCTAAGAGCCTTGGGGTCCGAGCCATGCCTCAGTTTCCTTATCTATGAAGTGAGGGTGCCACTGGCCTCTGCTAGAGAGGTACTGAAGAGCAGAAGGGAATTATATACACGTGCCTCCCAAATTAGCTTCTAGGAAAGGAATTACTGTTTTTATTGAGACCTCCTCTGAATAAAGCATCGTGTGAATCTCCAGCAAACACCGGTATGTGCTTCTCTCAGTAGGCTGGCCTGAGAGGAGACCTGAGATGGTTCTTAGGAAGTGTGTCTTTCTGGACTTTAAAGAAGATGTATCCGTGTGTGCATGTGTGTCTGGTTTCCACAGGATATTTCTGCAAAACCACATAGCATAGCGATTGTTTTATGTACAAAGATAAGAAAGGCTGACCCATAAGCTAACTGAATCATGCAAGTAAACTACTTAGCCATGGGAGAGATTCCTACAGGCAGGCTGAGAGCCCGTGTGAGGGAGGACAGCTTTGGAGGGCAATCTATTTTATAAAGTGTAACTGCCTCAAGATTAATGGGAATGGTGGCCCTAGACCTTGTTTTACCAACTGAGATAGTAAAACAGTTGTATTTATCAGAGACAATTTGCTGCAACTGATTAACATTAATCTGATTTCCTGTGAGTCAATTTCCTCGAGATATAGTAAACAGGCCAATTACCTGCTATTGACTTCTTTTATTACAAAGATTTAGATATTAGCAACAGATGTACATGTAAATACATGGAGTTGCTGACAATGTGAATAAAACAAAAACAATTTTTAATCTGGTTAAACGATTTCTAGTTGGTCTTACGTTTTATAAGTTTAGTTTTCAAAGGTATGTTATGAGAAGTTGTGGCTTTTTGGGTTTTTTATGGCCTTGGAAGCTCACTCTTTTGGGACAAACTTTTGCTTGTTCTTAACCCATATCTCACAGAAGTTATGAAAGCAAGGAAGTGAATGTGACAAGACTGATAATTATTTAAAAATTACCAAACAGGTCTTTCCATCCAACAGATGCTGGATGCATCATTAAGTCAGGAGAGTGTTAGCTCCAAGGACACACACAGACCTGGGTTCCAAGCGTGGCCCTTGTTGTCCTAGGTCTTTCACTTTGTGGCATCTACTTTTATGAACTTCCGTTTCCTAATCTGTGAAAATGGGGATGATATTTTCCTTGTGGTGTTCTTAGAGCGTAAGTTATCAAGTGAGGACATGTGACGGTGGTCCAGGAGCTTGCTGGGAGCCTGCAGAAAGTGTAGTCAGCCACTCTCAGCCTCACCTTTGTTTCTGAGTCCCTCTCTGACCTGCCGCACGTTTGTTTACATGCTCAGACTGACTTCTGGGCAGGCCTTCTCCTCTGCCTGCACTGACTGGCTCACCAGGTGGGGTAAGAAATTGCATCAACATTTAATCATGAAAGCAAAAAGTTTATTCATGTTTGAAACTACATATAACTACCACGAGGAAGACTTTTTCAATCCAGGGTGTAATCCAGTTAGAAAGGAACACGAAACGTTTTTAATACATTAGAATCACCGACACAAATTATTTTCATGACTCAATCAGTTTCAGAATCGCATACAATACAAAAAGAGAGAAAGGAGAGGGGGCCCCATTACACAGGGTGAAATATACAGTACTGAATACTGAAATCTGAATGCATCACAATTAGTCATCGCTTTTTTTTTTTTTTTGCATGGATTAGTAACAAGATGAAGAACATTCAAAATGTTTCTCAGTATTTACAACAGTTTTACTGCTCCTGTGTTAAGACCCAATGTTTCCACTCTTGGTTTTTTAAAAGTTGCAAATGCAACCCTGATTTTTCTTTTAAAAGATTACAATGTACATTACATTTTATGAAGGGAAACAAAGAGTTAATTACAAGATGCAAAAAGATAAGAAAGAGACAAACTACAGCGTGAGTATTGTTCAGAGGTAGTAAGTGAGCACTCTAAGCTACAGAACATGTTGAAATTCTATTGGTTTGTATGAGTTCGCATGAGGTAATAAAGCTGTGTTTTGATTGGTGAGATGTATAAATACTCTTTTGCTACACTATATACAACACTCCAGAGAGCAGGGCCTTTGTGAATGCCCAGAGGACGTAGCAAACCTTGACAAGTCTGTGCAGCACCCAGTGCACACCATAAAACCCCAGACGGATCTCGTGGTCACCTCTATCAGCAGCAAGTATCTTCAGCTCTCAAAACAATCTGGATCCATAATTTAATTACCGAGCAGACTCTGGGCACTGGTGCTTTCAGAGAGAGAAAAGATGCTACCGGTCTCTGATCTAATTATAACATAAGAGATCGAAACCCAAGTGTGACGAGGAAGATTCTTAAACACAACCATCATTAACAGGTAGCCAAACAGCTCCTTTATTCCAACTCCATTAGTGATATGAAAGAAGGACAATCAAAGTCTGCAATGGAAATATGCAAGAAGTTCAATTTAGGTGAGGTGAGTCTTTGTATCTGCTTTAGCTATTGAGGTTTAGCATATATTGTACTTTTTACCCTTAAGGCCAAGTAATTGGCAAGTGAGAAACCATTAATGTAAAATATTGATAATAAATTATGATAAAATAGCTATAGGACTGTCAACAATGTTAAATCTTGGCCTAATTGGATAAAGTGCTTTTTTAACATTGTGTGTTTTTAAGTATAAATACAAATGATTATGATTCCTTAAAAAACAGATTTACCAAGTTCTCTAATAAGACAAGGTTTTACAGTAAAGCTGTAGATGGTGGGCTACAAAAACGCTTTCCTTTTCCTCCTGTTGCACGGAATGCACTTATCAAGGCATGTCAGCTCAGGGAAAAGTGTTGCCAGAGATTAGTTAGAGGTATCAGAGTGCACACTTCCTGGGCCTTCTGTAGGAGAAGTCACAGAAGATGGAGTTGTTGCGTCCTGCCAGCCTCCATTAGCCTGAAAGGAGAAGCACAGTTCAACGGGTGCACGTCTACATATTAATTCTCCTCCCCAATTGAAAATACCCCGATGACAACATGAGAGCAAAGATGCATTAGCAAAATGTATTTTCTAAACCCACTTTGGCAGGAGTTTGAAGCATGTGTTAAAGTGGGATTAAATGCATGTAAAACAAATCCATCCTACCAAGTAAAGACTTGGCAATAAATCAGCACGCTGAAGGAGGGCTTCAGCTGGTCTCAAGCTGGCACGGAGCTCGGCCTTTGATTTGCTGATAAAAATCAAGTGACTTGAAAAAAAATCTTATAAGAAGCGAGCAGTGGAGAAGCTCAATGCAATGCTTTGGCAAGACCTTGGGCTCCACAAAGTATAAACTTCAACCCAGCTTAATCCTCGTTTCCATAGAGAAGAAGCCCCTCCACCCCCACCGGCCCCTTTTCTATACAAGACTGACAGCCAGCTACTATAACCCTTGGAAAATGAAGGCCAGAATTTCCCTCCAAATAGGATCTTGCAGAATGAAAATGCATGAACTGTGGAGGAGCACACACTATTCAAATCTGGATTCCAATTATCTGTAACTGGGGCTCCTATTCA
Organism: Physeter macrocephalus; assembly: GCF_002837175.3. Taxonomy (NCBI): domain Eukaryota; kingdom Metazoa; phylum Chordata; class Mammalia; order Artiodactyla; family Physeteridae; genus Physeter; species Physeter macrocephalus. Next base: position 1,428,770 of record NC_041222.1, read on the forward strand.
GGATGTTGCTACCGCTCTTCACATGCCACTGGCCCTTCCTGCCTCAGACCTGCATCCGCAGTAACAGTCCTCAGAAACAAATTTGCCTTATGTCTTGGCCTATAGAGGCAATTGCTGAAATCAATGTCTGATCAGATTTCTGCTGTGGCAGACAGCTTGTCGCTACATATTTTTATGTCAGTCAAGAAGAGGGAGGTGCTGGGCCTGTGAGTTGGGGAACACTGAGTGGAAGTGACGGGGCGGGCCTTTCTGGATAGAAGGCGAGGGTGAGCTCCCTGCCACCCAGTGCCTGCGGCACAGACCAGCCTCGTGCTGTGCCGCCCCCAGACCTAGACCTCCCACACCAGTGCCAGTGAGAGGCAGAAGGTCCCCCTGACTCCCTCACATCCATTTGCAACTTGTTCTACGAGTCCATCCTGCGCTGCTAGGCTACTGAGATTCCTCGCCCAGCCTTGGGCTGGGAATTTTTCCTTCTCCCAATATGCTGTTCTCAGGGAACCCTGTCTTCAGCTTGACTGCACAGTCCTGCATATAAAGCACCTTTCCTTCCTCTAGGTCCACAGAGAAATGGTGGGGAGGGGGGAGAGAGAGGGACCAAACAACCACACAGAGATGACCAGAGCCAAAGGGAGAACGATTTTCCAGGCTTTAGGTGTATCAAATCCAGGTTAGGAAAAAAATAAAGCTATGGCGATTGATCTTCAAAGCCTCAGCTGTGCAGGTTGGATGGTGACAAGCGCGTGTGTGTTTGTGTGGACTCAAAGAAATCCTCTCCTCTGTCCAGTAGGTAAGCTGTTCTCACCCCTCAGGTATGAAAATCTACTTAGAAAAACTCTTACGCAGATACAAGTCTAAAGATATTCCATCTGAAGTAAACATCATTCCTCTTTTATCCAAATTTATAAACAACAAATGTACAATATTTTTACCCAGCGTGGCAGCTGGAGGAGAGGTTGTCAGCAAGCATTCTTTTTTTCAAAATAAATTAATCCTTACTCTGGTGGTTTGAGATTATGCACTGTATTATACAACAGCGCCTTATCAAGCCTCATCAGCGAAGATGGAATTCATGTCTGTAAAATGCTGCAGGCAATCACAGTTTCATATTTTATCATGTTGATAAGGATATCGCACATTCTCTGAAGCATTTCAAAACACTTAAATGAAAAAGGAGAAATGCAACGACAAGGCTTTTTATATGGTTTGTTGTGGGTTATTACGAGTTATTTATAAACCCAAAAAGAAAGATTTGACATTTCAAATGTAAAAGATTTGAGTATTTAATGGTCCTGTTTTCCTTTTACAATTGAACATCCTCGATCACTTTTTAAATCATTAATATTTACTCTCATAGAAAGCTAGGCCCCCAAAAGGGAGACTTCTGTCTGTTTTCTTTCTGACTCTACTACCATGTGTTGGGCAGTTCATTTCCTCCCTAGTCTGGAGTCCCAGATTCTGTCCACCACTCTACCCTGGCGACCCAGTCCCCGCAGTTCCCCTTTAGGTGCTGTGCCTTTGCTATTTTCCATCCATGTCAGGGTGGGGGGAAAGTGAAGTTTTGGTCAACTGGTTACTAAAGTTGAAATTACTTCCTCCGTACTTAACAACTGAGAGGCCATGGAAAATGATGAACGTGTTTTGCATCCCACATTGACAATACAGCAAGTTACTCTTAAGAACAGGAGTCTTTGTTTAGCTTGGTTTGTTGAACTGTCTGGGGCCCTCCTCCCCCTCACCTGAGCTGTGTTTGGGAATTTTTCCTGCTGCTCGAGTCTAAGATAAATGACCTGTTTTTCACCATCTCCCTGGAACACAGCACGGCCAGTGGGAGATGGCTTCTTAATGGGCTGATGCTTAAGTCTCTATTGATGACAGAATGCCAGCCACCCTGGGCCTCTGTGAGGACTTCTAATGGCATGAAGGTAACATCAGTGTTTAGGTTCATACAATAAAAGTACACTAAAAATGCTGCCTTCCCCACCTGCCAAAAAGATGAGAAGCCAAGTAGAATGGCCATTAAGTTATTTATTAGCCACTGTTTACCTGACGCTGTTCCTACAGCTCTTCAAATCTGGCTCCCCAGAGTACTCACGTTTAAATTATGTGGACTGTACAGTGAGTTTCCTCCAAGGCCATCACTGTAGCCTCCCGTCTGATTGATAACATGACGGAGGGTATCCACCTAGAAGTGAGACAAAACAAAATTCATCATCCCAAATCTATTAAAACATCATTACTTACAAAAGGAAACAATTAGAATTATGTGTGCCACGAGGGTTTAGCATCTTGAATGAAAGACAAATTTATCAATCAAATGTGACTGGCAGAATTTCAACAATTCTTTGCATATTTAAACTCGCACATCTTTGTTTTCCATGCCAGCCAAACAACAACATCTTCGTGGCCATGCAAACTTTGCATCTACAGCAGCCAAATGAGCATGGCTGTGGGTGAAACTACTTATAAATATGTATACTGGCTCGCCCTCTCACACGCGCAAACGCACACGCACTCCCATGCGCATAAAAACAAGTAGCTACTTTCCAGTAAGAGGATGAGAAAAAGAGGTGAACCTGTAATATACTTTAAGAACTCAGGTTTTTGTATTCTGACTTAAAAAAAAAATACAGAAATGAAACAGAGTAATATATTTTAAAAGCATACACACACTGGCACACACAATTTTTCTGTTCTATTTTGTTACAAAAGTAATATGCACCCAACCCCTCTCCATGAGCTCAAGCCAGAGCCGAATGCATTCACAAAGTTTATCAGGTTTGAATCATCCAAAGTCACTGTTCACTTGACTTCTCATTAAATTAAATGGTGGGGCAGATGGTAACGTCTGGAAGCACCCAGCACAGGGTCTGCACGGTGTGCAGACCACTTCCACGGGTTGAGAGTCAGGAGTTTTGAGCCCAAACCCTACCCTGCTAGAAAGGCCCCAGCTGGGGCATTTCTCCTACCTGTGATTGCACATTGGCTCCGACTTGGGACCCTTGGTAAGAATCCCCATTCAGACTCTGCATGTTCATGAACATGTCCCCAGAATTTGGGAGGTTAAAAGAACCAGAAGAACCTGGAAAGGAAAGAGTTAAGTAGCTGAATAACAGAGAGCTACACACATAATCCTCAAAGACCTAGAGGCAGGGAAAGGAGAAAAGGTACAGAAGGGAAAGGCTGTGTACAACATAAAGCATTTCTAGATCTAAGAGGACTCAGAATAACTCTAAGGAGTTAGGTCCTGTGATTCATTTTGCATCTAGGAAAGTCCTATCAATGGGGAAGCCCAAATATGAAAGAAAGAGAGAATCAAAACAAACAGAAAAACACCCAGCAGCTGGCCTGGAACCATCCCCTTGTTTTCATTTATCTCCAGGACTTGGTCATTAAGTGAGCTCTTCACCATCATTAACTGCCATGGTGGACAATTACCCAGAGAAGAAACATTTTTCTGAAGCTCTTTCTAAGCCATACGCTCTGCCTAACTTTCATCAGTTTCCACGCTCCATTAAAAAGAACTTGGGGGGTGGGGGGAAGAAGACAACAAAACAAAACAAACAAAAAAACCCTCACTTTCTGAATTTTTAAAGATATATTTAAACTATCTCCTAAGAAAAGTCCCTTGAATTGCTTCTCAAGTCCGTCTGTTTGGACTAGCCACACATCTTTCATTGCTACTCAAGTTTCCTCTAATTTTAAGATGTTTCCAACTCCATCAAAAAATGCCACATAAAATCTGGCCAAAATGTGTTGTATGAGCAGCCAAGATATCGCATCCATGTGTTAAGAACCATACCCCTCACGGCTAACCACGTCCTGATAAGCTAACCACGTGCTGAGCCTACCAAGTCAGCACAGGTGCTAAGGAGATGTAAGGACAGCAGACTCGACTCTGCAGCTACATCAGGTAGAAAGCCCTGCTGTCCTAACCCCAACATACCAGCTTCATTACTCACAGCAACAGGTAAATTTCCCACTTCTATTTCACTCGTTCTTTGACAGACCACTATTGATTTTAAAATGACACATGGAACAATATAGTTAAAATAATCGTTAGTGATAGCACTTTGCTTAACTGCTGAATTTAAAAACACTGCTAAGTGTGAAAGTTCCAGAATCTAACAGTACGGAGTGGCACTCACTGTGAACAGTGGGTTTACAGGCTCTGGCCATCCCCTCATTCACCCACCCCAAGAACAAGTCTGCATTTTAATATAAATCTTCCTTTATAAGTCCACTGTGTCCCCAGTATGGCTCTCGTTTCCTGGTCTGTGGGACAGGGCTTTGTGGCACAAGGCTGCCTGAGCTGAGTAGGGAGTGAATGCCCGTACGCACCAGAATTTGGCGTGGTGGGCGAGTTGGTCTGGTTGTTCTGCACGGCTGCGGCCACTGCGTGTGCAGCTGTCACAGCTGTCTTTGCAGCGTAGAGATTGGCTTCTTCCTGAAACTTGCCGATATTCTTCTTGTACCTGATTCGTTTGTTGCCAAACCAGTTGGATACCTACAAATCACAGGGATATGAGTAAGGGGAAGCGAGGTTCAAAGAGAGGAACAAAAATCAAACTTCCAATAATAACTGTAGGACACCAAAGGGAGACCTTGGAAGACACTCAATTCCTAGCCTGTGACCACATCCTGGGGATGATGCAGAATGGTGCAGAGGCTCACTTGCTTTTTTGGCAAACCTCTCAACACCCTTGGAATAAGACCACTTTTTGGAGTTGGCCCCAGTAACACTAAAATAGCTGGGAGCACTGTTCATAAAAAACAGTCAATTGGTGTATATACCAATTAATACATAAATGACTAGTCCCCTGAAAAACTAAAGGAAACATTTGTTAAGTTAGGTAAATAATAAGAAATGCTTGTGAAAGAATGACTTATTCTTTTGGGGTCTGGAACAATTTTGGCAGCTGTACAGTAAAATCATGTTTGGTGTGCTAAAAAGAGTAACATCAATTAATAATGGATGAAAAACCCCTTTGTCTCCTGCCTTAGAAGATACTGTATGTCTGCCAAGATGGCTGCTCAAGTTGTGCCAGTTAACATGTGAGAAGGTCACAACGTGAAAACTCAAGCAATTCCAATAAGGTCAAATGCAAATACAGAATCAGTGGCTGATTTCATCAGGTAGAACATACTTATTTCTTTTGCAAACTACTTATGATGTCAACCAGTGCAAATGGAAGAGATTTCTAAGGAGGATCTTGGCAACAGGCAGATTTCACCACATTTCATTGACAGTGAAACTTCAGCCCAAGACTCGACTCCCTGACTATAGTTACATTGAGTGTTCAGGCACCTGGGAGCTGAGCTATATAAAGAAGCTAAAACCCACACAGCCATTTATGAATAGGTACCCACTTGCTATATAAAAGGCTCTGACCTCCCTTTTGTTAAAGTAACAGTTTAAAAACACTTTTAAATAATTTCTTAATAATGTGTCAAAGGGGCATGTTGCTGTGGTATCAGGCGGGGTGGGCCACTGTTTCATCCTGAACAGCTATTTAGGGACCCTGAGGGAAAATAAGGAGTGGTATAAGCCCTCCAACCCAATTTACACCAATGGGCATGCTAGTTGACCGTCTCTGCCAAGTCTTTAATTGCTTTGGAAATAGAACTCTCATTCTTCAAACTATGGCACTCATCCGTTCAGGGAAAGCTAGAGAGCCCTGGCAAGGGAGCCACATGAGGAAGGCAATGTTGGCCTGCAGCAGCCCACGCACTGTCCCATCCTGGGGGGGTCACTGTGTGCACGTATGTGCCACACACACAGGCCAGCACACTAGCTGAAGACCTGTGCAGCCACCATGAACACAGGTTCAGACAGCAACAAGTCAACACTTATCAGGAAGCAAATATGCTGCAGATCAGGCCTTCCTAGCCGTTTCTGTTCCACTATCATCCCCCCACACAACTCCCCGACCCAGTGAACGATTAGACGTGCCCCTTCCTTCTTTCATTTCAAATAGTGGTGGTAATAGTAACTATTTAATGAGCATCTCCTTTGCACTGAGCATTACACAGAGCCCTTAGCATACATTTTCTCATGTAACAATCTTAACAATCTCAAGGACTAGGTGATTGATTGAGGTGGTCACAGACATCACACCTGTCCCAAATCCAATGGCCTCTCTCCGTAACTTGTTTGACCTCTCAGCAGCATCTGATACTTGTAATTACTCCCCACCCCCCACCTCCGGCTCCTTCTTAAAGCGCTTTCTTTGCATGGTTTCTGTGACATTATGCTCCTGCTTCTCCTTCCCTGACACACGTGTGTGTGTGTGTGTGTGTGTGTGTGTGTGTGTGTGTGTGCGCGCTGAGCAATCTTATCTCTATTAATGATTTCAACCATTGTCTCTGTGAATGACTCCCAGATTTCCATCTCTATCCCTAACTTCTATGAAGAATTTCAGTTCTCAACTTTTAAGACATTTCCTTAGAAATGTTCTGCCACAACCTGCAACTCAACAGGTCTAAAAGAGAATTCATGTGTCCTTTAAACCTGCGCCTCCTTCTCCATTTTCTCTTCATGTTCATGGCATCTCCACCGCCAGAGACGTGGTATTCGCCACGTCACAAAGTCCCTGATTCCACCGTTGGATAGTTCTGATGGATACACAGCTCTCTATTCAGAACTAAGATCTGGTTCCCTTCCATTTCCACTCATGGGCCTTAGTTCCAACATCTAGACTGTCACAATATTAGGCTCTCAAACAGCCCTGAGGGACCCAACTCCACTCTGCCATCGGCCTCCTCTGCCCTCCCTTCTTTCAGCCCCATGTGCTCGGGGCAGGTGAGTGGGATAACAGTGTGGGACGTGGTGGGGGAGGAAGAGTCAGGAGGGCACACAGGTGAGGAGGTGAGGAGGACCTAAGCCCGGCAGAACAGGAGTCGTGGAGAGGGCAGAGGTCATGGAAGAGGTAGAATAGGCAGAATTTGGCCACTGACTCACTGTGGAGGCCAGGGGAGAGGGAGAAGCCGAGATGATGCTGATGTGGGGCCAGGCCTCCAAGAGCATGGAGGCAGATGCTCTGGGAGGGCTTTCCGCACCAGGAGAAGGCAGCCTCAGTGACTATTAGGACCCATTCCCAGACCAGAATTATATGACTCTGAAAATAAAAGTTCTGAATTAAGACTGTAAAATGACCCCAAAGGCATTCGCTCTGGTTATGCTTGTTAAAGCAAGTTCTCATAGCCCCCAACTCACTAGTCACAAGCATGTCCTCAGCTCAGGAGGCAGACCTAGCGAGCCAGCTCACAAAAACCTCCTTCAATGTATATCACTCTAGCTTGTCTGATTAAGACTGTCAGGCCTCTGAAAGAGTTAAATATTGAATGTCTCTATAGCGCAAAGGGAGATATTCCTGGTTGAGAGGGCATTTGGAATTTCTTAAGCATAATTAATGAAAATCCCCCAACTCTGAATTTAGCAAGAAAGGCCCATCTTAGAATTCTCTTCTTCTAAACAATTCTCTGTTGGATTCTGTACTTTGTAGTTAATATTACCTTGACAATCAGAGAAGCTATAATACATTAATGAAACCTAGCCTGGAAAATCTGATTACAGCTTTATTAACGGTTTCATAATTGAGGAATCTCTATACCATCAAAGGTCTCATCTCCAGATATGTAAGAATTCAGTGTTTATGCATACCCCTGGACCAATCAAACAACAGTCATCACTAATAAAGGTTTATTTAATTCTCACAGTAAAATTTTAATATCACCAGCAGCCTGGGGAAGCTTTAGCAAGTGGATTTGCTTGACATCAGATCGTTTCTATTCTGCTAGTCCCGATACTTCTTAATCTTTAATATCAAGGCAATTAAAATTAATGGCCACTCATCCGAAGCTACTGTGGGCAGTGTTTCCTTGACATCAGTTGTTTGATGGGATTACCTAGAGGTTAAACTAACAAGCAAGGTTTAATTGGAAGCAATGAAAGAAGCAGTGATCATACGTTATGTTTAACCTGCATAACCACATCTAAATGAATATCTAAAAATGTTAAACTATTTCTCAAATTAAAATATGCACATCACATTCTGATATCACAGATTTGGATATTGCAGCAATCAGCTATTAAGACCACACTGCTGCAACTGAGATCGGTGTAATTAATGTATAAATTGACACCTAAGTTCAGGAGTTTTTTTCACATTTCAAAATCAGATGGATACAATTGCAAAAGTCACCCAGCTGGAAGCACCAAAAGCTACAGAGCACATGTGGCCCTCTCCTACACAGGGCTCACAGTGGAGCCAGGCTGTACACACTGGCTCAAAGGAGAGCAGAGCTTGCTCTCTCTCTGAACTGGAATGGTCTGTACACTGGTCCCAGAATAGAAACACAAAGAGAAAATTGGTGGAGAAAAAGGGAATATACTGTCCTGTGCTTCTCTTTTGAGCCACATATCAAGGATTCATGACTCTGGACTGTGCAGAAGGCAAAGGGCCAGGCAAGAATTTTAAGATCAGTTAAAAACGAGAATAAAAACACAAGTACTCTCCTCCTCCCATTGACGTTCATTCTACCAGCTCCCAGACTGTACGCCTTTTTGGCAATCAGGGAAATGAATAGTGAACATTTTGCAGGCTGGTGATTTTCTGGAGCCCTTCTACAAGGCCAAGAAGTGGCTGGGAAAGCTTCTGTTCTCTCCCAATTACTATAGCCATGCATTTCCCCTGTCTCAATTCAGCTGCAGACTGCCAACTGCCTTTAAAAAGTAAAATGTTTTTCTTTCTTTCTTTATAAAAAATATTTTACTGAAGTATAATTGATTTACAATGTTGTGTTAATTTCTGCTGTACAGCAAAGTGATTCAGTCATACATACATATATACATATATAAATTCTTTCTCATATTCTTCTCTATTATGGTTTATTATGGTTCCAATATAGTTCCCTGTGCTATACAGTAGGACCTTGTTGTTTATATATACTAGTTTGCATCTGCTGATCCCAAACTCCCAATCCTTCCCTCCCTAACCCCTCCTCCCCCTTGGCAACCACAAGTCTGTTCTCTTCATCTATGAGTCTGCTTCTGTTTCAGAGATATGTTCATTTGTGTCATATTTTAGATTCCACATATAAGTGATACCATATGGTATTTGTCTTTCTCTTTCTGACTGTGCTTAGTATGGTAATCTCTAGGTCCATCCATATTGCTGCAAATGGCATTATTTCATTCTTTCTTATGGCTGAGTAATATTCCATTGTATATATACACACCACATCTTTATCCATTCATCTGTTGATGGACATTTAGGTTGTTTCCATGTCTTGGCTATTGTAAATAGTGCTGCTATGAACATAGGGGTGCATGTATCTTTTTGAATTATAGTTTTGTCTGGGTACATGCCCAGAAATGGGACTGCTGTATCATATGGTAAAAACTGCTGTTTTTATTTTTTTGAGGAACCTCCATACTGTTTTCCACAGTGGCTGCACCAATTTACATTCCCACCAACAGTGTAAGAGGGTTCCCTTTTCTCTACACCCTCTCCAACATTTGTTGTTTGTAGACTTTTTAACGATGGTCATTCTGACCAGTGTGAGGTGGTACCTCATTATAGTTTTGATTTGCATTTCTTTAATAATTAGCAATGATGAGCATCTTTTCATGTGCCTATGGACCATCCATATGCCTTCTTTGGAGAAATGTCTGTTAAGGTCTTCTGCCCATTTTTCAATTGGGTTTTTTTTTGTTACTGAGTTGTATGAGCTGGTTGTATATTTTGGAAATTAAGCCCTTGTCAGTCACATCACACACTAACAAGGAAATATCAGAAAGGGAATGTAAACAAACAATCCCTTTAAAAATCACAGCAAAAACAAAAAAACAAAAAACAAAACCAGGTATAAACCTGACCAAGGAGGTTAAAGATTTATATGCTGAGAACCACAAAACATTAATAAAGGAAACTGATGATGACTCAAAGAAATGGAAAGATCTCCCATGCTCTTGGATTGGAAGAATTAATATTGTTAAAACAGCCATACTACCCAAGGCAATCTACAGATTTAATGCGATCCCTATCAGGTTACCCATGACATTTTTCACAGAACTAGAACAAATAATCCTAAAATTTATATGGAACCATAAAAGACCCAGAATTTCCAAATCAATCTGTAGGAAAAAGAACAAAACAGGAGGCATAACCCTCCCAGACTTCAGACAATACTGTTGTCTACAAAGCTACAGTAATCAAAACAGTGTGGTACTGGCACAACAACAGACATATGGGTCAGTGGAATAGACTAGAGAGCCCAGAAATAAAGCCACACATCTATGGACAATTAATCTTCAACAAAGGAGGCAAGAATATACAATGGGGAAAAGACAGTCTCTTTAGCAAGTGGTGTTGGGAAAGTTGGACAGCCACATGTAAATCAATGAAGTTAGAACACACCCTCACACCATACACAAAAATAAACTCAAAATGGCTTAAAGACTTAAATATAAGACATGATACCATAAAACTCCTAGAAGAGAACATAGGCAAAACTTTCTCTGACATAAATAGTACCAGTGTTTTCTTAGGTCACTCTCCCAAGGCAATAGAAAGAAAAACAAAAATAAACAAATGGGACCTAATAAGCAAAAATAAATAAACAAACGGGACCTAATCAAACCTATAAGCTTTTGCACAGCAAAGGAAACAATAAACAAAAGAAAAAGATAACCTACGGACTGGGAAAAAGTAAAATGTTTTTAAATGTGGAATCTAAAAGAGACAAACTCAGAGAAACCCCTGGGGGTTACCAGGAGTTGATTATAGTTAATAATACTCATCACATACTTGAATTTTGCTAAAAGAGTACATCTTAAATGTTCTCACTAGGAAAAAGAAATGTTAACTATGTGATGGGATGAAGGTGGTAACTAACACTGTGCAGTAATTATTTGGCAATTTTTAACTGTATCATATCAACATGTTGTATACGTTAAACAATGTTATGTTTCAGTTATATCTCAATAAAGCTGGGGAAAAAAGTAAAAATGTTTTCCAAATATGTAACTAAATTCAACTTTTGTGTCACTTTTTTACCTCTTTCAAAAAGATACCCAGAACCTTCTACTCACTTAGAATCTTTAACTGAGGCAGACACATCAGATATGGGCAGTATCACATGATGGGTAAATGCTTGGGACTCAGGGTCTGGTTTCAAATCCACACTGCCATTTACTATGAGTGACCCTGGGCAGATTATTTTAGTACTTTATATTACTCTCATATACAGTGAGAAAAATAAGAGTAACAATGTATCTTCCTCATAGAAATGTTAGGAACATTAATGATTTTGGCCCATAGTGAGTACCTGATATTATTAGCTATCACTACCACCTATGTTTTATCAATGAAGAATCAAGAGATCCAGACTATACACAAGTGGCCCAAAATCATACAGTGAAGTGTGACATATCCACACTTCAACCCCAGGACACCCCATCAATTTTTTTCCTTTTTTACAATGAACTGGGATATGGTTATTGAGTATCTGTTATGGCCAGTGCTATAGTAGGTGCCATGGGGAGATGAAAAAATAAACAGGTACCTCTACCTGCCTAGAATTTACAATTTGGTTATAAAAACAATGCTAGACACTCAAAATAATTAACAAAAATTGCAGGATGGTGATGATGACACACCAAGCTGTACAGAATAGACTATAAGTACACAAGGAATTTGGAAGGAGAGAAGTCCCAGCAGATCTGGGAAATCAAAGAATTCAGAGGTAAGGTGAAACCTGAACTGGACTTCAGCTTCAATTCAGTTCAACAGTATTTTTATTGAGACTCCGTATTTCAGAGGTACAAAGCTCTAGAAGCTCTGTTGACACAAGCCAAACACATAAGCCACTGCCTCCCTCTACCTGGACCTCTCCAAGATTCCAGAAACTCATTCTACTTTCTAACTTAACTCCCTTTTTTCTTAACTTCTGAACCCCTCTTTTATAGTGAAAGAGAAAGGAGAAACCATTCTAAAGGAAAAGAGGAAAGGGGAATCAAGGAGTGTTTCTGCAAGAGGTGATGTCTGGTGGAGGTCTAACAAGTGAGGCATATTTTCATTGTGGAGAACGAGGGAGCCGAGAGAGAGGGAGGAGGCATGGGTACCAGGCCTGAGGGACCTAAAGCACCTGAGGGACCGGCAGGCTCTGGCTAAGGTACAGGGAAAGGGAGAGTGCTCCAGGCAAGGGAAAGCCGGAAGAAGAGCTCTGCAGGTGATCTCACCACCTCCACCACGCCAGGGCTCACTAAGGGAGGGGAGCCTGAGATTTCTAGGAAGTACAGTGGGGAACGTTCCCGTGACGCCACCTGAGGCCAGGTGAGGCAGCCTTCCCATTTAGGTGCCTGTCCCGTGTCACACTTTTTGCTGGAATACTGCCTAAAAAAGTTGAAAAAAATCAGGTATCTGCTCACACAGTTTTTTCTCCTTTGCACATTTTTTAAGTTGGCATCTACAATTTTTCATTGTAAGTTTATAGAGTTGTAAACAATGTTATTTCAGTATGTCATAAATGTTGACATTTTAAAATAAAACTGTAATGCTATTCTTTAAAATGTATCCAACCAAATATAAATAGCAAAGCAATTTGATACCCACTATCCATTTTAAAAATATATAAACTCGTTTTTCTTTAATAGTCAAAAATGCTGTGTTCTCTTTTGTTTTGGAAGCGCATTTCCATTTCATTTCCCTCCCATATTATCCTAATGCAATATACTTTTATGCTCTACAAAAGTAATATATGGAAATTGAAATTTTTAAACTCTTTTTATTTACTATAATTATAATGCTCTACATGTTTAACATATCCTTCTGGATTAAGCTATCATCACAGTTAGTCTAAAATTAATCAAAGCAATACCAATACTTATTTTGATAAATAATACTTATTTTGACCATCAAAAGTAAGGTTTTATCACACGTGTATTTCTTTTTTTTTAATAGCTGAAACAACACTTTATTATTAAAAGTTCTATATTTATCAGCATTGAAATTCCTCCTTATGAAGTTACTGAGAGTACTTTGGATGGGAACATTGCTTTAATTCTGATTCACTAAATTATTTGTAAACTACTGAATACTGTGAACACATTCTTCAATACAGAATTAACACATGCATTTCTTAATCAGAGGGGTGCTGGGTTATAAAGTGCTGATTGAAGGAGGTTTGTTTATCACCAATGTTTCACACAGTCCCTTGCTGGGAACCAGAGAGGGTCTCAGACTTTGGGGCAATGGGTGGGACTATCCATTTCCTAAACTGCGAAAAGGGCAAGTGGAAAAGGGGAAGAGGGAAAAGGACAGCCACATGAGCTACGACCACAGCAGCTTTCTGAGGCAAGTGGATTTCAGGAAGGAGTACACACACACACACACACACACACACACACACACACACACACACACACACACACACACACACACACAGGAAAGCTTAACCTTAAAACCATGCATGCCCTTGTACCCTCTGGAAAATCTTCAGCTACTTTGTGAAGCATGTGCACCTGAGTTCAAGACTGCTCCCTTAAGCGAGCAGGCTAATTCTGGTTGCATTAACTTCTTTGTATGAGTACATGTGGGAGCCCCTTGGATGGGGTGTATCTAGTAAAGACCTTCAGCTATAAAAACAAGGCTCACTCAGGCAATCACAATGATGTGTCACAGTGACCTTTTGGAGCTCAACAAAGAACAAATTTGCCAGCTTCAGGAAATCAAAAACATTTAAAGAAATAAACAGAAAGGGGTAGATACAGTTTACTTATTATTTAGCATAACCTTTCCGTAAAGTATGCCAGCAAATATGGATATACATACTTTGACTCAGCATTACTAAGAATTTATCTTGATGAAATATTTAGAGATGTATGTGCAAAGAGATTCACCACAGTCCTACTTACAACAGTAAAAAGAGAAGTTAATTCATAGCACATCTGTATAATGGAATATAATCATTGATTAAAAATGTTGAAGAAAACGATATGTGGGAAATATTCACAATATATTGTAAAGAGGAGGAAAGGGCTTTGTTCTCTACACATAGCATGAGAATTTGGGGGGGTTAAAAATACTTACACATAGATATACACAGGTGTGCACACGCAAACATATACATATACGTATGCATACAAAAAAAGTACTAGGACACACGTACCAATACATGATTATCTTTTAGAGTGGGTTTATAAGTAACTTCCAATTTTGTGTTTTTCTGTGTGTTTTCAAATACTATCCAAATTGATTTCAGATAAGCAAATACTGAGTTTTTTTCTAATTAGAAAAGGTACATTTCAAAAAAAAAAAAGAAAAGAAAATGTACTTTTCAGTGAAAAAAGTAACCCATCTTCTTAAAAAAAAAAAAAAAGCACTTGGAAGTCATTTAACAATCTTGAAGAGTATTAAGTGCCAGGCACTATGCTGGCCCACACAGCTGCAGGAATCAGCAATCCCATTCCTGTATTCTATCTGGAGGACGGGGTTGGCAGGTCTGAGAATTCTTGAAATAATTAAAATCAGACACTTTGTAAATCTCAAGCCACTAAAGTTTCCCAGATTGCTTTGCCTTTAAGAAAAATGCCATGTTCAAATTAAAAAGCTAAACCATCTACAATGTCTCTACACTCATTGAAAGCCAATTTATTAATTAGCATTAATTATACCTTACATTTCAAATTCTATCACTACATTTATTTATCATTTTAATAACAATGTTAAATAAAAGAGAAAAATTATTACTTAACGACTTAATCTTTAAGAGGCAGAAGTGCAGAATTTTAGGGTTCATCCTTAGTTTTGCTTCCTTGCATAAAATACATTAGGGAAAGATCAGCACTTGTTTGGAAAAGCAGCGGCTAACACTAAAACACCATGAATGAGATTAGCAAACTGAACATTTATGAAGCACAAATCAGAAAATTTGCCACTGTGTTTCCCATGTTTACTTGTGATGCATACTTTATGTACTGTGCCTAATTTAATGCAACAGATTATGAAATGTTGAAATGCCAAGTTGTGTATAATGGAACATGTAGCTTATTTAAATTGTAAACAATTTTACCTCTAATAAATAGTTTCTCTCTAATCAATATGTTTTCATCCCCATTATGTGATTCAATTTGAAAGGAGGGATGGAAGCCAGATACTGTTCAATTTTTAAACTTAATGGTGTTAATAAACTAAATCTCATTCCACTCCTCTCTTTCCCAAGGGTGCACATCCAGTGAAGTTTACATACGGACAGAAAGGCTGGACACACTGTAGATAACCACACGTGTGCATTCCCTTGAGAACCCAAAGGGCACTTGAGAGCCAGACAGACCTGAGTGTGAATCCCCACTCTCTGATTTCCTAGCTGTGTTACCTTAGTCCAGCAACATCATCTAAGTTCTCTTTTCCTGGTCTACAGGATGGGATAACGATGCCTTCTCCCCACAGGGCTGTCGAGAACAGTAAATGAGATAACATGTTTAAAAAAAAAAAGGCACAGAACTGTGCCTGGGATGTACTAGGCACCAAGTAAGTGTTAGCCCTCCCTTTTCTTAAAACAAACAAGCAACAAGAGCAACGACAACAAAACCCTCTACAGGTTATGCTGGCTTCCTGTCATCACTAAGGTCAAGACACCCTTTCCACAGGAGTTCTGGATTCTGGGAGAACCTGTCCTACTCCCAGTGCTGGCAGGGTTCTGGCGGTGGGGACTAAGCAGCAGTGAGAGAAGGGAAAAGGGATTGCTCCCCTGCACACCTGAGCATCATAAACTGCCTCCCAGGAGGGTGACACCTGACCAAGAGCTCCTGTCTGCCACGCACCTGCGGGTTGTACACAAACAGCTGACAGCACTACCCCTGCCTTCATGTCCCTCCTCGCTCCTGCCCCAACACAGCCACGTGCAGGACAAGGCAGTGGATCTAGAATTTGTAGGAAACCTGGGTTTGGATCCTACCTGTACATATATTTATAACAGCAGCCACTTACGGAGAGCTCATTTAGAGCCAGCCACTGTACCAGGAACTTCACATTATTATCTCATTTAGCCTCACAAAGACCCAGTTTAACTGATGTAAAAACTGAGGTCAGAAAGTTTATGTAGTTTGCCTGAGGGTCACAGCCTTTCCTGTGCTTTTTCCACTATGCCTTGTCTAATAAAACTTGTTTTTTCTTAATATTCTTCATAAATGTTTTAAATTGTTTATTCGATTTTATTTATTTTCCATTGCATTAAATGGCTAGGGCTACCAAAGTATAGCCTACTTTTTCAGTGTAAAATATTTCAGCTCCTTTATGGTTAAAATGTGAGCTAGCCCAATAATCCAGACCATTTTATTTTTTTTTAGAAAGTAAGTTCCAAATTCTGAACAACTGACTTGAAAACCAACTTTTGAAACACAATTCACTTCTAATAAGAGAACTAAAGAAATAGAAATTCCGTTTCCATAGTATTTGAAATAATTTAAAACAGATTCACTTGTCAAGTACTGTATTTGTTTTTATTTGAGGCTGTGAAAAATTTTATTGCCATAATGTACTGACACCCTTAGAGTTTGGCTTTGCCCTTTCTACTCTATACATGATAGACTGATAACTGCTCGTGATATTCACAAAGAGGCTCATCTGCAAAAGTACATAAAACGTCAGCCTCGCGGCCACAGTACACAAAAAAACAAATGACACCGTTCATCTCCCTAAAACACGTGCTGAGGGGTGGTTCTAAATTACCCCAAAGCATGTTTTCAGTTAAAGATTTTTTCCTTTAAAATTACTTCTCTCATTAAAAAATAAAAAATGTGTTAGGTGTACAACTGAATAGGTTCCTCTATGGCCTCCATGGAAAGCCTCTTTGACAGATTTTGAAACACTGACATCACAGCTGTGAAACTGACTCCCATCAGCTGCACTGAGAGATAGAGCCATCTCCGAAGGCAACACATCAGCGTCCCAGAATTAAAACTCAAGAGCACTCTTTAAACAATGGACCAGATTTTTTGTCCAGGTAAATTTCATGTAAATCGATTTCCTGTAACTGAAATTATCAAAATGTATTCAGTGTCCTATGTAAAGAAATCCTATAGTCAAGCCTTTCATAGAAATCCTTATTTATTCAAATACCTCTCCCTACCAAATACACATACCAGTTTTCTTTTTAAAAATCGAGAAAATTTCACTGAATCTATTTAAAATAGGAATACCTATCCTCAAAAGGTGTCCTACCCTTTCAACACACACAATTAATTCTCACTATAAAGAACCACAGGTAGGGCTTCCCTGGTGGCGCAGTGGTTGAGAGTCCGCCTGCCGATGCAGGGGACACGGGTTCGTGCCCCAGTCCGGGAAGATCCCGCATGCCGCGGAGCGGCTAGGCCCGTGAGCCATGGCCGCTGAGCCTGCGCGTCCGGAGCCTGTGCTCTGCAACGGGAGAGGCCACAACAGTGAGAGGCCCGCGTACAGCAAAAAAAAAAAAAAAAAAAAAAGAACCACAGGTATTTTTAGAGTAAACAATACACCTAGGGTAGGTCTACTCAGAGTGTAAGAACAGACACGACCCCACTCACCCCCGACCCCCACCCTGTGCCCACTCTGGCTCTCACCTTTACGAAGCCTGTGAAAACCTAGGGGCAAGGGGCTGCTAGCACACTAGTTTGCTGGTGGACAGAGCATCTGTTCCCTCTTTCTTTTGGAAACTTTATGAGGCTCTATATATACAACATACCCAGCAAGAAAACTCTGGTTGAATGCATGAAAAATTAGCATTTATTGAGCACTCATGATATACCAGTCCCTGTAATAGCAGTCTACATACATGATCTCATTTAACCTTCAAACCTCTGAAGAAATTATCATTATCCTAATCTTACAAGTCAAAAAATGGGAACTTCAGGTTAAATGATTTGCTCAATGTCACACTGCTACTTAGTAGTGGTAGAGTGGAGTCTGTTTCTGTACTTCCTATACTGAATGTACAGTCATCTGGAGTTAAAGTCACAATTTCTCAAAATAAGTGGTACGAAAGGATAGTACCACTGCCTAAATGGAACACAAGGAACGACACTTAGTTTTGAGAGAGAATCTGCTGTAACTGGAGGGCAAGAGTCTAAATATATAACTTTAGGAAGTCAAGAGGGAGAAAAGGAAACTATTTATACCAGTATTTGAGCACTTCTCTCCCTTGATTTTTTTGTTTTTTGTTTTGGCTGTACTGCATGGCTTTCAGGATCTTAGTTCCCTGACCAGGGATCAAAGTCTGGCCCACGGCAATGAATATGCCAAGTCCTAACCACTGGACCGCCAGGGAAGTCCCTCTCCCTTGATTTTCAACCCAGTTACCTGACACTTATTTGGGTTTAATTTATTGTCCTTTAATACCTTGAGATGGACCGTTAGCTCACTGATTTTCAGCCTTCCCTCTTACTATATGCATACTGTATATAAAATACACACATATATATGAATATTTAAAGCTATAAATTTCCTTCTAAGCATGGCTTTAGCTGCATCCCATGAATTTTTTTTTTTCTTTTTTTTTTTGGGCCACACCACACGGCTTGCGGGACCTTAGTCCCCTGACCAGGGATTGAACCCGGGCCCTTGGCAGTGAAAGCACAGAGTCCTTACCACTAGACTGCCAGAGAACTCCCATACCATGAATTCTGATAGGTGTATTTTCATTATCAGTTAAAATATTGTCCAATTTCCACTGGGGCTTCATTAACCCATGAGTTATTAAGAAATACAGTGCTTTATTTTCAAACATGGGAATTTCTACTTACCTTTCTGTTACTGATTTTTTGTTTGTTTAATTTCACTGTACTCAGAAAACATACTCTATAATTTAAATTATTTAAAAGTTATTGAGAGATGTTTTATGGCCCAAAATATAGTTAACTTTCAAAATGTTCTGCAAGTGCTTCAAAAGAATATGTATTCTGCAGTTGTTGGGTACAGTGTCAGAGCCACAGAGGAAAGTGCAGCAATAGGGGTGAACAGGGCAAAGTGGAGAAATTCCTGCACAGAGGATCAGTGCTGACCAGCACTCACCAGCCCGAGAGGCTTGTCTGCTCACCCGCCGGCCGAGACAGGTGGGGGCTGGGAGCGGAGGCTCGAGCTTCAGAGTTCAGACCCCATGGAGAGCACTGGGTTTGGCTGCGAGAACACAGCCTGAAAGGGGCTAGTGCACCACAGCTAGCCGGGAGGGAGTCCGGGAAAAAGTCTGGAACTGCCTAAGAGGCAAGAGACCATTGTTTCAGGGTGCGTGAGGAGAGGGGATTCAAAGTACTGCCTAAACGAGCTCCAGAGATGTGCACAAGCGTGCCTATCAGCACAGACCGCAGAGACGGGCATGAAACCCTAAGGCTGCTGCCGCAGCCATCAAAAACCCTATGTGCAAGCACAGGTCACAATCCACACCTCCCCTCCCAGGAGCCTGTGCAGCCCGCTACTGCCAGGGTCCCGTGATCCAGGGACAACTTCCCTGTGAGAACACACGGTGCGCCTCAGGCTGGTGCAACGTCACACCGGCCTCTGCCACCACAGGCTCGCCCTGCATTCTGTACCCTCCCTACCCCCAGCCGGAGTGAGCCAGACCCCCCTAATCAGCTACTACTTTAACCCCCTCCTGTGTGAGTGGAGAACAGATGCCCTCAGGCAACCTACACGCAGAGGTAGGTCCAAATCCAAAGCTGAACCCCAGGAGCTGTGCGAACAAAGAAGAGAAAGGGAAATTTCTCCCAGAAGCCTCAGGAGCAGCATATTAAATCTCCACAATCAACTTGATGTACGCTGCACCTGTAGAATACCTGAAAAGACAACAAATCATCCCAAAATTGAGGCAGTGGACTTTGGGAGCAACAATATATATATATTTTTTTCCTTTTTCTCTTTTTCTGAGTGTGAATGTGTATGCTTCTTTGCGTGATTTTGTCTGTATAGCTTTGTTTTTACCATTTGTCCTAGGGTTCTGTTGCCCATTTTTTGTCTGTTTTTTGTTTTTTTTTAGTATAGATTTTAGTGCTTGTTATCATTGGTAGATTTGATTTTTGGTTCGGTTGCTCTCTTTTTTCTTTCTTTCCTTTTTTTTTCTTTTTTTATTCCTTTTTAATTTTTTAATTTTTAACATTTTTTATTTCTTATTTTAATATCTTTATTTTATCTTGTTTATTTTTCTTTCTTTATTTTTTTTCTCCCTTTTCTTCTGAGCTGTGTGCTCAGGGTCTTGGTGCTCCAGCTGGGTGTCAGGCCTGTGCCTCTGAGGTGGGAGAGCCGAGTTCAGGACATTGGTCTATCAGAGACCTCCCGGCTCCACGTAATATCAAATGGCAAAAGCTATCCCAGAGATCTCCATCTCAATGCTAAGACCCAGCTCCACTCAATGACCAGCAAGGCTACAGTGCTGGACACCCTATGCCAAACAGCTAGCAAGACAGGAACACAACCCCACCCACTAGCAGAGAGGCTGCCTAAAATCATAATAAGGTCACAGACACCCCAAAACACACCAATGGAAATGGTCCCGCCCACCAGAAAGACAAGATCCAGCCTCATCCACCAGAACACAGGCACCAGTCCCCTCCACCAGGAAGCCTACACAACCCACTGAACCAACCTTACCCACTGGGGGCAGACACCAAAAGCAACGGGAACTACAAACCTGCAGCCTGCGAAAAGGAGACCCCAAAAACAGTAGGTTAAGCAAAATGAGAAGACAGAGAAACACACAGCAGAAGAAGGAGCAAGACAAAAACCCACCAGACCAAACAAATGAAGAGAAAATAGGCACTATACCTGAAAAGGAATTCAGAATAATGATAGTAAAGATGATTGAAAATGTGGGAAACAGAATGGAGAAAATACAAGAAATGCTTAACAAGAACCTAGAAGAATTAGAGCAAACAAACAATAATGAACAGCACAATAAATGAAATTAAAAATTCTCTAGAAGGAATCAGTAGCAGAATACCTGAGGCAGAAGAATGGATAAGTGACCTGGAAGATAAAATAGTGGAAATAACTACTGCAGAGCAGAATAAAGAAAAAAGAATGAAAAGAATTGAGGACAGTCCCAGAGACCTCTGGGACAACATTAAACGCACCAACATTCGAATTATAGGAGTCCCAGAAGAAGA
>NC_041222.1:1449909-1451160 GCF_002837175.3 Physeter macrocephalus
AGATTATAGTTGAAAACTTCCCTAATATGGGAAAGGAAATAGTCAATCAAGTCCAGGAAGCACAGAGAGTTCCATACAGAATAAACCCAAGGAGAAACATGCCAAGACATATTAATCAAACTATCGAAAATTAAATACAAAGAAAAAATATTAAAAGCAGCAAGGGAAAAGCAACAAATAACATACAACGGAATCCCCGTAAGGCTAACAGCTGATCTTTCAGCAGAAACTCTGCAAGCCAGAAGGGAGTGGCAGGACATATTTAAAGCCATGAAAAGGAAAAACCTACAACCAAGATTATTCTACCCAGCAACGATCGCATTCAGATTCGACGGAGAAATTAAAACCTTTACAGACAAGCAGAAGCTAAGAGAATTCAGCACCACCAAACCAGCTTTACAACAAACACTAAAGGAACTTTTCTAGGCAGGAAACACAAGAGAAGAAAAGGACCTACAAAAACAAACCCAAAATTTAAAATAAAGACTATTACAAGATACAAAGAAGGACACTACATAATGACCAAGGGATAAATCCAAGAAGAAAATATAACAATTGTAAATATTTATGCACCCAACACAGAAGCACCTCAATACATAAGGCAAATGCTAACAGCCATAAAAGGGGAAATCGACAGTAACATAATCATAGTGGGGGACTTTAACACCCCACTTTCACCTATGGACAGATCATCCAAAATGAAAATAAATAAGAAACACAAGCTATAAATGACACATTAAACAAAGTGGACTTAATCGATATTTATAGGACATTCCATCCAAAAACAACAGAATATACTTTCTTCTCAAGTGCTCATGGAACATTCTTCAGGACAGATCATATCTTGGGTCACAAATCAAGCCTTGGTAAATTTAAGAAAATTGAAATCGTATCAAGTATCTTTTCTGACCACAATGCTATGCGACTAGATATCAATTACAGGAAAAAACACCGTAAAAAATACAAACACGTGGAGGCTACACAATAGCTACTAAATAACGAAGAAGAAATCAAAGAGGAAATCAAAAACTACCTAGAAACAAATGACAATGAAAACACGATGACCCAAAACCTATGGGATGCAGCAAAAGCAGTTCTAAGAGGGAAGTTTATAGCAATACAATCCTACCTCAAGAAACAAATAAACAACCTAACCTTACACATAAAGAATTAGAGAAAGAAGAACAAAAAACCCCAAAGTTAGCCGAAAGAAAGAAATCATAAAGAACATATCAGAAATAAAAAGTCGGA
>NC_041222.1:1452820-1455747 GCF_002837175.3 Physeter macrocephalus
TCATAGTGGGGGACTTTAACACCCCACTTTCACCTATGGACAGATCATCCAAAATGAAAATAAATAAGAAACACAAGCTATAAGGACTTTAACACCCCACTTTCACCTATGGACAGATCATCCAAAATGAAAATAAATAAGAAACACAAGCTATAAATGACACATTAAACAAAGTGGACTTAATCGATATTTATAGGACATTCCATCCAAAAACAACAGAATATACTTTCTTCTCAAGTGCTCATGGAACATTCTTCAGGACAGATCATATCTTGGGTCACAAATCAAGCCTTGGTAAATTTAAGAAAATTGAAATCGTATCAAGTATCTTTTCTGACCACAATGCTATGCGACTAGATATCAATTACAGGAAAAAACACCGTAAAAAATACAAACACGTGGAGGCTACACAATAGCTACTAAATAACGAAGAAGAAATCAAAGAGGAAATCAAAAACTACCTAGAAACAAATGACAATGAAAACACGATGACCCAAAACCTATGGGATGCAGCAAAAGCAGTTCTAAGAGGGAAGTTTATAGCAATACAATCCTACCTCAAGAAACAAATAAACAACCTAACCTTACACATAAAGAATTAGAGAAAGAAGAACAAAAAACCCCAAAGTTAGCCGAAAGAAAGAAATCATAAAGAACATATCAGAAATAAATGAAAAAGAAATGAAGGAAACAATAGAAAAGATCAATAAAACTAAAAGCTGGTTCTTTGAGAAGAAAAACAAAATTGATAAACCATTAGCCAGACTCAACAAGAAAAACAGGGAGATAACTCAAATCAACAGAATTAGAATTGAAAAAGGAGAAGTAACAACTGACACTGCAGAAATACAAAGGATCATGAGAGATTACTACAAGTAACAATATGCCAATAAAATGGACAACCTGGAAGGAATGGACAAATTCTTAGAAAAGCACAACCTTCCGAGACTGAACCAGGAAAAAATAGAAAATATAAACAGACCAATTACAAGCACCAAAATTGAGACTGTGATTAAAAATCTTCCAACTGGGCTTCGCTGGTGGCGCAGTGGTTGAGGGTCCGCCTGACGATGCAGGGGACACGGGTTCGTGCCCCAGTCTGGGAGGATCCCACATGCCATGGAGCGGCTGGGCCCGTGAGCCGTGGCCGCTGAGCCTGCGCGTCCGGAGCCTGTGCGCCGCGACGGGAGAGGCCACAATGGTGAGACGCCCGTGTACCGCAAAAAAAAAAAAAAAAGGCCCCAATGGTGAGACGCCCGTGTACCGCAAAAAAAAAAAAAAAAAAAAAAATCTTCCAACAAACAAAAGCCCAGGACCAGATGGCTTCAGGTGAATTCTATCAAACATTTAAAGAGCTAACACCTATCCTTCTCAAACATTTCCAAAATATAGCAGAGTGAGGAACACTCCCAAACTCATTCTACGAGGCCGCTATCACCCTGATACTGAAACCAGACAAAGATGTCACAAAGAAAGAAAACTACAGGCCAATACCACGGATGAATATAGATGAAAAAATCCTCAGCAAAATACTAGGAAACAGAATCCAACAGCACATTAAAAGGATCGTACACCATGATCAAGTGGGGTTTATCCCAGGAATGCACGTATACACAAATCAATCAATGTGATACACCATATTAACAAATTGAAGGATAAAAACCATATGATCATCTCAATAGATGCAGAAAAAGCTTTCAACAAACTTCAACACCCATTTATGATATAAACCCTCCAGAAAGTAGGCATAGAGGGATCTTACCTCAACATAATAAAGGCCATATATGAGAAACCCACAGCCAACATGGTTCTCAATAGTGAAAAACTGAAACCATTTCCACTAAGATCAGGAACAAGACAAGGTTGCCCACTCTTGCCACTATTATTCAATACAGTTTTGTAAGTTTTAGCCACAGCAATCAGAGAAGGAAAAGAAATAAAAAGAATCCAAATCGGAAAAGAAGAAGTAAAACTGTCACTGTTTGCAGACATGATACTAAACACAGAGAATCCTAAAGACGTTACCAGAAAACTACTAGAGCTAATCATTGAATTTGGTAAAGTAGCAGGATACAAAACTAATGCACAGAAATCTCTTGCATTCCTATACAGTAATGATGAGAAATCTGAAAGAGAATTAAGGAAACACTTCCATTTACCATTGCAACAAAAAGAATAAAATACCTAGGGATAAACCTACCTAAGGAGACAAAAGACCTGTATACAGAAAACTCTAAGACACTGATGAAAGAAATTAAAGATTATACAAACAGATGCAGAGATATACCATGTTGGATCGGAAGAATCAACATTGTGAAAATGACTATACTACCCAAAGCAATCTATAGATTCAATGCAATCCTTATCAAACTACCAATGGCATTTTTCACAGAAGAGACCAAAAAACTTCACAATTTGTATGGAAACACAAAAGACCCTGAATAGCCAAAGCAGTCTTGAGGGGAAAAAAAATGGAGCTGGAGGATTCAGGCTCCCAGACTTTAGACTATACTACACAGCTACAGTAATCAAGACAGTATGGTACTGGCACAAAAACAGAAATATAGATCAATGGAACAGGATAGAAAGCCCAGAGATAAACCCACGCACATATGGTCAACTAATAATGAAACTTAAAAGCTTTTGCACAGTAAAGGAAACCATAAACAAAACGAAAAGACAACCCTCAGAATGGGAGAAAATATTTGCAAACGAATGAACGGACAAAGGATAAATCTCCAAAATATATAAACAGCTCTTGCAGCGGAATATTAAGAAAACTAAAACCCAATCCAAAAATGGGCAGAAGACGTAAATAGACATTTCTCCAAAGAAGATAAACAGATTGCAAACAAACACATGAAAGAATGCTCAACATCATTAATTATTAGAGAAATGCAAATCAAAACTACAATGAGGTATCATCT
>NC_041222.1:1455899-1467383 GCF_002837175.3 Physeter macrocephalus
CCCTGAGAAAACCATAATTCAAAAAGAGTCATGTACCACAATGTTCAATGCAGCTCTATTTACAATAGGCAGGACATGGAAGCAACCTAAGTGTCCCTCAACAGGTGAATGGATAAAGAGATGTGGCACATATATACAATGGAATATGACTCAGCCATAAAAAGAAACGAAATTGAGTTATTTGTCGTGAGGTAGATGGACCTAGAGTCTGTCATACAGAGTGAAGTAAGTCAGAAAAAGAAAAATAAATACCGTATGCTAACACACATATATGGAATCTAAAAAAAAAAAAAGGTTCTGAAGAACCTAGGGGCAAGACAGGAATAAAGATGCAGACGTAGAGAATGGACTTGAGGACACGGGGAGGGGGAACAGTAAGCTGGGACAAAGTGAGAGATTGCATGGACATATATATACTACCAAATGTAAAATAGATAGCTAGTGGGAAGCAGCTGCATAGCACAGGGAGATCAGCTCAGAGCTTTGTGACCACCTAGAGGGGTGGGATAAGGAGGGTGGGAGGGAGACGCAAGAGGGAGGAGATATGGGGATATATGTACATGTAGAGCTGATTCACTTTGTTATAAAGCAGAAACTAACACACCACTGTAAAGCAATTATACTCCAATAAAGATGTTAAAAAAAAAAGAAGAGAAATCAGTGGTCAGCCTAATTGCTACTCCTCTGAGGCCACTCTTATTTTCCCCTCCGGTTGCTTTTGTTTTGACTGTGTTCCCTGTGGATTCCTATTTATCTATCTTCTTTTGGGACTGTACCTTTTCATAAATCTAGGGCTTAGAGTCTTCCATCAGTTTTGGAAAGGTATCAGCCTTTACATTTCAAATATTGCTTCTGACCCACTATTATGTTTGCTTCTGGGACTACAATTACATTGTTAGACTTCTTACTGTATCCTCAATGTCCCTTACTCTCTCTCCTTGTTTTCTATCCTATTGTCTCTCCATTCTTCAGCATGTTTATTTTCTTATGACCCATCTTCCAGTTCACCAATTCTCTCTTCAGCTATGTTTAACCTGCTTTAAAACCCATGCACTGAATTCGTAATTTTGATTACTGAATTTTTGGTTCTAATATTTCCATATGAGCTTTTTTATGGTTTCCAGTTCTCTGACAAAATTCTCCGGTTTGCTTATTTCCTTGGATATATATATGATACTATTTTACAGTCCATATCAGATCCTTTTATTTTCTAGAGTTCTGTGGATCTGTTCCTACTGTCTGTCATTTCTGCTGGTTTCAGTATATATTGTTATGTCTTCTCATAGTCTGTTTGTTTTTTTTCTGATTGTGTCCCCAGTGTTTTATTTGTTTTGTTTATAGAAACAACTTGAAGCCTAGAATGATGCTATCTTTCTCCACACACAAAAATATATATATTTGCTTTTTCCAGGCACCTTTGAGGACTAGCAATCCAATTCAAGGACTGAGGTATTCTAAAACAGAATTACAGTCTCTGTGAGGGTCTATGTACTTCCAGTGCACCCCTACTACTAGGATGTAGCTCTGATAGTATCAATATAAATCCTAACACAAAGCAAGGGAAACAAGGTATCCTTCCTTGATAAGTCCTAGATACCTAGACACTAATTCTCGCCTTCTCAGCCCTTCAAAGTTGTCAAAATCACAGCTTAACCTCTTAGTCATCCTCTCAGAATTGACAAACAACCCATGGAAAACTCATTACCCCTGGCCTTATTTTCTTCTTATCTGAAAAGTCCCTGAGCAACATCATCCCTTCAACTATGAATTTAAGTGAATGACTCTCAAGCTAAATCTTTAAACTTGACCTTTCTCCTAAGTTATATTTCCAGACTGAACACTTCCCAGCTGGGATCCTGATGGCAATGCAAATCTGGCATAACTACCACAGATCTTTAATCTTCCCTCCATCAAACCAGCATTTCCTATAAAGAACCAAAAAACAAAAAAAAATTAAAGAGGAAAAGAGAAAAAAGAAAAGCCCTCAGCGTTTCCTTATGTGTTTCCTATATCTGCTAATAACATCGCCATCTTCAATTATCTAGGCTAAAAACCTCCACTATCTTTTATTACTCTTTCCTTCTTGCATCCATATCCAATTGTTAACCCAATCTCCAAAATATCAGTCCTATCTCCAAAATACTTTTAAAATCCAACCCCGTTTTCCACTTTCAGTGGCCTAATTTGAATACTCACCACCTCTTTCCTAAACTATGCTACTAATCTCCTATGTAGTCACTCTTATTCTAGTGTTTTCCCCTTCAAATTGACCTCACACATTGGTGCTAGATTTCTCTTTCATAAATCTGCTCACATCACCCAAACCCAGAAATCTGTATTGCCCTTATTTTATTTCATAGCACTTATTACCATATGACATTTTACATATATATATGTGTTATTATTTATAATTAAAATATAAGATAAAGAACATATATAGTTAAATATTTTTATGTATGTGTATATATATACATATATATATATAAATTATCCTTCTCTCCTCATTAGAATGTAAGCTCCACGAGGACAGAACCTCTATTGTAGTCACTGTTATATGTAGCACAGTGACCAGAAATCACTCATTGAATGACTATTGTATAATTAATTAGTTAATGCAAAACAGACATTTAAACTGCTCAACCTCATAACTGTAGGCATAATTACAGACATCTAAACATCATAATTGCAGACCTTCCCCAATCAAGCTCCAGCGTGACTTTCTATCTAAGTCATTTCTTCAACAAATACTCATTGAGTGTCTATGTGTTGTACATCTGCTAGACATTCAGGATATAGTGCTGAATAAGACCACAGTCCCAATCAACGGGGAATTCACCATCTATCAGAGGAACAACATTAAACAATTCATGATTTAGTTACAATTGTGGTAAGTGGTGTTATCAAGGAAAAGTATGAGAAGCTGTGAGAATATATAATGGAGGATATGAACTGGAAGTTCAAGGAAAGCTTTCTTGAGGAATTGATATTTGAAGTGAGCTTTGAAAGAGCAGTAATTAATAAAATGTTTACACATATGTGTAGGGGGTATAGGATTAGACCATCCCAGGCAGGAGAAATGGCATAATAATAACTATTATTATATTTTTTCTTACTCTTGGATAAGCACTCTCCTAGGTGATTTACATATATCTACTTACTGAAACTCCCATAACTTTATGAGGTACATGCTATTTTTATTCAAATTATACATATGAGGAAATAAAGCACAGTAAGGTTAAATGATTTGCCAAGGTCACAGAGCTATTCAGTTGGGAGTACTTTCCTAATCCTCAGTAAAGCCCTCCTGATACCAGATTCCAAGATGGCACCCATATGCACCAGTACAGTCCCCCAGACAATTTTGGTATCCTGTCAACAACACATTTGTCTGTCTCCCTCAATAAATTTGACATTTCTCAGGGAAAAGAACCTTATCTCATTCACCTTTCTTTGCCATAGTGCCAAACACAGTGCCTAGTCAAAGCAGGCACTCAGTGCCTGTTGAGTGAATTAGGAAAACAGCCCCAAGTCCTGATAAGTACCTTTGGATGGATCAAATTAACTTACTTATACTGTATGTAGCTTCTACTCTCAAAATCCATACTTGTTTTAGAAAATATGCTCTCCACATAAGCTGACAGAAGAAAGGAGAAGAGAAGCCAAAAGACAAGAACAAAGGAAGCCCAAGAGCATCTCTGGAGAATGCCAGATCTCCTGGATGGGAATACCACAGAGTCGAAATAAGTGGGAAGCCAGGATGCTTGAACTCAGAGCTGGTTCTGATCAGATGTCTTTGCCCTTCGGGCTACACTGTATTTCCTCTTTTCACTCCTCCCTACCTACTCTCACTCTGCTCTGGGCCCCAAGAGGCTGACCTATATGCCCTCGGGCTTCTGGCCAAAGGAAGTCACTGGTAGGAGATGAGAAGAGACGAAAGCAAGGTTAGAGTATTTGTTCCCCTGATTTCCTCACTGTAATACTGCCTTTACTTAAGGTCTCAGTTACTGGCCTTTTCCATACAGCTTCTATGTCTTGGTTGGGTTCTGATAATTTTCCTTATCTCTTCAGGCCAAGTGGTAGTAACAGAACCAAGCAGTACCAGCATTATCCTTTGTGGTTTCCCTACACTCTGCCCACACTTCTGTAAAGAGTCGCTTTATTAAACTCTCCTCAAATTATTTTAATTTGAGTGTGCTGTTTTCTGCTGGAATCGACTGATATATTGGCCTGTTGGTCTGCCCACAGAAGTGAAGAAATGGAAAGGTGAGAAGCAATGATGACGGACAGGCAGGAGAGGCTGACAGGAATACTCAAAGAGAAAGAACAGACAAGGAGGTGAAGGGGACAAAAGCCTGAGGGACCATGATTCTCATATGGCTTCTTCTTGACAGGAAAACTCAAAAAACACTACATCTAATCTGGAAATAGTCTTTCTATCCTTAGTTGGGTATCACATCCAACGAGTATTAGAGACGCCCTCAAAAAAGGTTCCCTAAAATAAATATAATACCTGACATCCCTGGAGCAAGCTTTAGGCACCAAGCTAATCATGGTGCTGATTGTTTATAGAGGAGGACAACAACAACAAAAAAATCAGAGGCTTCCCGTTTTCTTTAAATCTTGCAGATATGCCTTATCTGTACGTGTGTTACAATATCCTCAAAGCTCTCATCTTTTTACAACCTGCTCCTTTGTTCTTTGCACACTGTTTAATGATGTCGCATCTCCACTAGGACACACACTCAGAGACTTTACAGAACAGAGGGTCTGCAGCCTTCTTTTAAGACAGTGTGAAAGAACCACTTTAACAAAATACCTGCCATTGTCCTTCAACTTGTCTCCAGTGCACCAACTGCAAACTTACAGTAGAAATCCACCTCTGCCTTCTATCTACTGCCAAAGTAACTGAAAAGGCTTTTATGGATAGCTGTAAAAGATACTGTAATTTGATAGTCATCTTTTTTTCCTGCTCTAATTATTATTTTAACAGGCTTCTTCTTATTTTAATAGATTTTTTTAATAAGGAAATCTTACTTACAAATTTTAATTAGCTTACTGAATATTCACTGCTTTGGAATAAGTAGTTTAATGAGTAAGGAGACCTCAGACTACTAACTAGCCTGGAGTCTCTAAAGTAGCTTAGGGGGAAATGATGCAGCCTTAGTGATATAAGCCCAGCCTGTATCTCACAGACCAGGACCCTGAGCCAGGGCCCCAGAGACAGAGGAATCACATTGCCTCTTGCAGGAAAAAAAGTAAAAATCTATTTTATCCCCAAGAACCTCTATGTAAGGGACTTCTCTGGTGATGCAGTGGTTAAGAATCCACCTGCCAATGTAGGGGACATGGGTTCGAGCCCTGGTCCGGGAAGATCCCACATGCCACAGAGCAACTAAGCCCATGCGCCACAACTACTGAGCCTGCACTCTAGAGCCCATGAGCCACAACTACTGAGCCTGTGCACCGCAACTACTGAAGCCCGTGTGCCTAGAGCCCGTGCTCCACAAGAAAAGAAGCCACCACAATGAGAAACCTATGCACTGCCACGAAGAGTAGCCCCCGCTCGCTGCAACTAGAGAAAGCCCGCGCGCAGCGACAAAGACCCAATGCAATCAAAAATAAATAAATAAATACTTATTAAAAAAAAAAAAAAGAAAGAAAAAAAGAACCTCTATGTAAGAACCTCTAGCTCTCCCACTCATGGAGACTTGCAACTGCTGTCAAATCACTTAACTTCTCTGAACATGTCTCTGCATCTGTGTTATATAATTTTCTCCACATTAGACTGTTATGAAAGTGGGTCGTTTTTTTTTTTTTTTTTTTTTTTTGTGGTATGCGGGCCTCCCTCTGTTATGGCCTCTCCCGTTGCGGAGCACAGGCTCCGGACGCGCAGGCCCAGCGGCCATGGCTCACGGGCCCAGCCGCTCCGCGGCATGTGGGATCCTCCCAGACCGGGGCGCGAACCCGGTTCCCCTGCATCGGCAGGCGGACGCGCAACCACTGCGCCACCAGGGAAGCCCCTGAAAGTGGGTCTTATGTACCACTTTAAAAGCTCTAAGATATGTTAGTTGGATGAATGTATGAATGTATGAATGAATGAATGAATCTTAATGCTGCCGATTAACCACTCTATCATTTCAGGTTCTCATCTGCTAAAAAAGAAAATCAATCTTTTCTTTACAGTACACTTCAATTACAGTAGCAATGAAGAATAAGTTAACATATTTCACTCTAAAAACACCTAGCAGGGAAAGTAGGGCCCGAGTTATTTAAATTCAAAATTGGAATCAGGAGAACAATGGAGTTTTTTGTGACTCACTAACTTGAATAACCAATGAAAGTTAGTTCTGTTCCGAAAAGTAAAAGCATATCAATATCTGATTAAGAATATATGACAGGGACTTCCCTGGTGGTCCACTGGTAGGCTCTGCACTCTCAATGCAGGGGGCCCAGGTTTGGTTCCTGGTCAGGGAACTGGATTCTGCATGCCACAACTAAAAAGAGCCCACATGCTGCAACTAAAGATCCCGCATGCCGCAACAAAGACCCCGTGCAGCCTAAATAAATAAATAAATAAATAAAGTAAATAAATAAATATTTTTTAAAAAGAATATATGGCAATTTAAGTACGATTCTCAGCGCTTATGACATTTGAAACAATTTCTTTTTTTGTGACTTTCTAGGGTGTAATGTAAAAGGGGAACTCCAGCTTACTAAATCACACTAACCTTTAAGAAATCAAAGATTTCAAATTCTAAGTTCAGTCTGCAATTCTATGTTAAGGATATTTATATTTATAATATATTAACACAAATTAACATAGGACTAAAATAAATTGTAAAATTTTCACTTACCTGTTCCTATTTATATAGTGAACCTAAAAAACCTGTAATATATATTAACTTAACATATCCAAAACCAAACTCCTGATCTTCCCCCCAAAACCTGTTCCTCCCAAATCCTTGCCCAGCACACTTAATGACAACTCCATACTTCTACTGCTCAGGCCAAAAATGTTAGAGTCATCCTATCAGTAAACCCTCAGCTGTACCTTCACAATTATCTGGAATGCAGCCGCCTCCCATGGCCTCTACTACTATCATCCTGGTCCAAGCCACCATCATCTTCTGCCTGGATTATTGCAGTGGCATCATAACTAGTGTCTCTGCTTCCCCTTGCCGCCCATGGTCTATTGTCAATACAGTTACCATGGTGATCCTGTTAAAACTTAAGTCCGATCATGTCACTCCTTCGTTTTCCATCTCACTTAGAGTAAAAGGCCAAGTCATTACCATGGTCTATAAGGCCCCTGTACCACTTGGACCTCACAGTCCCTTTGACTTCATTTCCTACCACTTCCCCCACTTGCTCAGGTTACTTTTACCTCAGGGTCTTTGCACTTACTGTTCCCTCTGCCTGGAATGTTCTTCACCAATTAGCCGCATGGCTGGGTCATTCATCTTCAATCTTTACCGAAAGATATTTTCTCAGGAGGGGTTTTCTTTACTACCCTATTGAAAATTACAACCTTTACCCAGCTGCTCTCCTTCCCTCCTTTATTTCTCTCCATAACGCCTATCCCTTTCTAATTTATCATTTACGTACATTACCTGTTTGTATCCTCCCAGGAAAATCTAAGCTCCATAAGTGCAAGTTTGTGGTTGTTGAGCAAGTAAGTAACTTTTTAATCAAATGAAAAATATATATACAAAAAAGGGACATACATCATGACTACAGGGCCTGATGAATTTCCATAAAGTGAGCACACCCATCAGATCATCATTTAGGTTGAGAAACGTTCCCCTTTGCAATCACTGTTCTCTCAAGGGAAACCACTATCCTGATTTTTAACACTAAGATTAATTTTGCCTGTTTTTGAACTTTGGAATAAATGAAATTAAACGCTAAGTGCTTGACTTCTTTCACTTGGCATTATGTAATTACATATAGTCTAGTTCATTCATTCTCATTGCTACATAATATTCCAAATACATATAAATATACCACTTTTATTTACCCATTTTCCTATTGATGGACCTTTCCATTGTTTCTAGTTTGGCTATTATACTGTTGCTAAGGATATTCTTATATACATCTTTTGGTGACAGATGTACACAATTCTATCAGGTAGGGCAGGGGGTTCAGCCTGTTAAGTTCACAGATGTCTCTTCCATCCCTAGCACAGTATCTGACACATAATAGGTATTAAAATAAATTTTTTGTTAACAAATGAATGGAATTATTCTTTAAAAACTTCTCTTATTTAGATTTAATAATTCACGTATGACTTCCTAGGCTTATATATGTAGGTTTATAATGCATAAAAATTAAATTAACCTCTGTAAATCCTCCACTCAACTTAATAAATACACTACCAACAATACCACTAAAACTCCTTGAATATCTTTCTAATCCCATTCTAATTAACTGAGTATTTTTTTTTATCATTCCCTTTCTTTCTTTATATTTAACCATATATATGTGTCCCCTAAATAATATGCTGTTTGCTTGGTTTCTAACTTTATGAAAATGATATCATACTATATATATTTTGCATTCTGAAAAATTGGCATTTTTCACTCAATATTAGAATTCACACAAATTGATGTGTGTAGCTGTAGATCATTCTTTTTTCACTGCTATATAGTAATCCATTGTAGGATTATACCACAATGGATTTATCCACTTCTCCAGTCAATAAACTGGAAAACTGTCTTATATCAAGTTTTTTGCCATTTCAAACGGTATCACTATGAATGCTTTTACATGTCTCCTAATATACACAGACAAGAGGTTTCCTAGGGCAATTTCATCTAAAGGTGAAATCATGGATTGGATGATATGTGTATATTCAAATTTATAAGATAATGCCAAAAGTTTTCCAAAGTGGCTATACCAATTTACATTCCTACCAATGATATTTAAGGGTTCCTGCTGCTGTATATTCTTACCAGCAATGTGCAGAGTTTGTATGGTCAGTCAGGATTTTTTGCCAAACCAGTAAATGTAAATGTTATTTTATTGCAGTTTTAAAATCACATTTTCCTGATAACTAATAAGAAGGATCTTTTCATATAACTGACCATTTATATTTCTTCTTCTACGAAATCCTTGTTTGTGTTTTTGCCTATTTTTCAAATGGGTTTTGTCTTTTTCTTATTAATTTATAGGAGTTCCCTATATATTTTGCATTTTAATTCTCTTGCTTATACACTTACATAAATCTTCTTACAGTTTGTGGCCTGTCTTCACATTTTAAAAAGGTTTTATCTGAAATAATTTCAAACTTGCAAAAAAAGTTGCAAAAATAAAAATAGTGTAAAGAACATGTATGTGTGCCCTTTACCCAGATTCACCTGTTACTAACATTTTGCCCCATTCATTTTATCATTTTTGTGCACTCAAACACACGCACTTGCTCTGTGTGTGTGTGTGTATGTTTGTATGTATGTGTTTAGACATACACATATACACACATAGACACACACACACACACACACACATATATAAACACACTTTCTTTTCCTGAACGATTTGAGGGTAAATTATATACACCATGGCCTTTTACCCCTAAGTAAGTCAGTGTGTATTTCTTAGGACTAGAGATATTCTCTTATATAACCACAGTACAATTACAAATTACAATTTACTTTAGTAAATTTAAGCCAATAATTCTTTTATGGCATTCTCCCCTCCAGTAGAGGATCCAGTCTAGGGTCGAGCATTGCATTTACATGTCATGTGTCTTCCACCTCTTTTAATCTAGAACATTTCCATGGCCTTTCTTTGACATTTGTAAAGAATACTGCTCCCTCCCCACGTTTTTTTCCTAATAGAACATTCCTCATTATGGGTTTGTCTGATGTTTTCTAGTGATTACATTCAGGTTACATTCCAGGGCAAAATACTACACACAATGTCCATTTGCCCCTCTTTGGTGATGAATCATCTAATCATTAGAATCATCTAATCACCTGGTCAGGGTTTTATTCCATTGCTCCACTCTATAATTGCCTTTCTAAAAAAGTATCCTTTTCAACAAATAAAGGGCCTATGGAGAGATACTTTAAGACCATGTTCTTCATACAGCTATCCCCTTAGATTTAATATCTATTGATAATTCTTTTTTAAAAACATATGAAATGACTCCTAGTGTTTTATATATTGATTGATTGATTGATTTATGGCTGCGTTGGGTCTTTGTTGCTGCACGCGGGCTTTCTCTAGTTGCGTCAAACAGGGGCTACTCTTCGTTGAGGAGCGTGGCTCTAGGTGTGCGGGCTTCAGTAGTTGTGGCACACAGGCTCAGTAGTTGTGGCACACAGGCTTAGTTGCTGTGCGGCATGTGGGATCTTCCCAGACCACGGATGAAACCCGTGTCCTTGCATTGGCAGGAGGATTCTTATTTTTTTTTAATTTTATTTATTTATTTTTGGCTGCGTTGCGTCTTCGTTGCTGCGTGCGGGGATTCTCTAGTTGCTGCAAGCGGGGGCTACTCTTCCTTGCGGTGCGCAGGCTTCTCGTTGCGGTGGCTTCTCTTGTTGCAGAGCACGGGCTCTAGAGTGCAGGATCAGTAGCTGTGGCGCACGGGCTCAGTTGCTCCACGGTATGTGGGTTCTTCCCGGACCAGGGCTCGAACCCGTGTCCCCTGCATTAGCAGGCGGTTTCTTAACCACTGTGCCACCAGGGAAGCCCCTGTAACCTGCTTTCTTTAGTGAATAATCTCTACATGTCCATCTTAATAAAATTTTATGTGCTACACAGTTCAAATTTACCTATAGTTTCCTAAAATCCCACTTATAGCTGGTGTGTCCAAGCCAGAATCCAGTCCAGAACTCATCTCATTGTTAGATCCCTTAAATATGTTTTTGAGCTAGCATAGTTCCCTACCCGCCCCTGCCGCCCCCCAACCTTTTTAAAAATAACATTGACTTACTGAAGATATTGAGCCAATTGTTTTACAAAATATCCTACCTCTGGATTTCTCTGCTTGCTTTTACATGGTGTCATTTTTAGCTAGTTCTTCTATCCCCACCTGCATTTTCCGAAAACTAGAAGTTTTATCTAAAGGTGTAAAGGATTCAAGTTAAATACTTTCATCAAGGACAAAATTGTATGTTTCTTATCGTGTCACATTAGGAGAAACATCATATCTGGTGGACCCATCATTCATGTTGTTACAATTGATCACTGGATTAGTGTGATGATACTATGATCCCACCATTGCATTGTAATTAGAAAGGAATCTCTGTGTAACTATTTTGGTATTTTATGACTATCCATTTCCCCATGAACTATTCATTTAATAGTATTAATACCAATTGGTAATCTCTGTCCAAATTATTAATTTTACTTGGAGTTGTGGAATTCGGGGTCTTTTGTGTCTCCATACAAATTTTAAGATTTTTTTTTTTCTAGCTCTGTAAAAAATTCCATTGGTAATTTGATAGGATTGCATTGAATCTGTAGATTGCTTTGGGTAGT
>NC_041222.1:1467883-1474739 GCF_002837175.3 Physeter macrocephalus
GGCAGGCGGACGCGCAACCACTGCGCCACCAGGGAAGCCCCTGAAAGTGGGTCTTATGTACCACTTTAAAAGCTCTAAGATATGTTAGTTGGATGAATGTATGAATGTATGAATGAATGAATGAATCTTAATGCTGCCGATTAACCACTCTATCATTTCAGGTTCTCATCTGCTAAAAAAGAAAATCAATCTTTTCTTTACAGTACACTTCAATTACAGTAGCAATGAAGAATAAGTTAACATTTTTCACTCTAAAAACACCTAGCAGGGAAAGTAGGGCCCGAGTTATTTAAATTCAAAATTGGAATCAGGAGAACAATGGAGTTTTTTGTGACTCACTAACTTGAATAACCAATGAAAGTTAGTTCTGTTCCGAAAAGTAAAAGCATATCAATATCTGATTAAGAATATATGACAGGGACTTCCCTGGTGGTCCACTGGTAGGCTCTGCACTCTCAATGCAGGGGGCCCAGGTTTGGTTCCTGGTCAGGGAACTGGATTCTGCATGCCACAACTAAAAAGAGCCCACATGCTGCAACTAAAGATCCCGCATGCCGCAACAAAGACCCCGTGCAGCCTAAATAAATAAATAAATAAATAAAGTAAATAAATAAATATTTTTTAAAAAGAATATATGGCAATTTAAGTACGATTCTCAGCGCTTATGACATTTGAAACAATTTCTTTTTTTGTGACTTTCTAGGGTGTAATGTAAAAGGGGAACTCCAGCTTACTAAATCACACTAACCTTTAAGAAATCAAAGATTTCAAATTCTAAGTTCAGTCTGCAATTCTATGTTAAGGATATTTATATTTATAATATATTAACACAAATTAACATAGGACTAAAATAAATTGTAAAATTTTCACTTACCTGTTCCTATTTATATAGTGAACCTAAAAAACCTGTAATATATATTAACTTAACATATCCAAAACCAAACTCCTGATCTTCCCCCCAAAACCTGTTCCTCCCAAATCCTTGCCCAGCACACTTAATGACAACTCCATACTTCTACTGCTCAGGCCAAAAATGTTAGAGTCATCCTATCAGTAAACCCTCAGCTGTACCTTCACAATTATCTGGAATGCAGCCGCCTCCCATGGCCTCTACTACTATCATCCTGGTCCAAGCCACCATCATCTTCTGCCTGGATTATTGCAGTGGCATCATAACTAGTGTCTCTGCTTCCCCTTGCCGCCCATGGTCTATTGTCAATACAGTTACCATGGTGATCCTGTTAAAACTTAAGTCCGATCATGTCACTCCTTCGTTTTCCATCTCACTTAGAGTAAAAGGCCAAGTCATTACCATGGTCTATAAGGCCCCTGTACCACTTGGACCTCACAGTCCCTTTGACTTCATTTCCTACCACTTCCCCCACTTGCTCAGGTTACTTTTTTTTCTTTTTTTTTTTTTTTTTTTTTTTTTGTGGTATGCGGGCCTCCCTCTGCTGCGGCCTTTCCCGTTGCGGAGGACAGGCTCCGCGCGCAACCGCTGCGCCACCAGGGAAGCCCTGCTCAGGTTACTTTTACCTCAGGGTCTTTGCACTTACTGTTCCCTCTGCCTGGAATGTTCTTCACCAATTAGCCGCATGGCTGGGTCATTCATCTTCAATCTTTACCGAAAGATATTTTCTCAGGAGGGGTTTTCTTTACTACCCTATTGAAAATTACAACCTTTACCCAGCTGCTCTCCTTCCCTCCTTTATTTCTCTCCATAACGCCTATCCCTTTCTAATTTATCATTTACGTACATTACCTGTTTGTATCCTCCCAGGAAAATCTAAGCTCCATAAGTGCAAGTTTGTGGTTGTTGAGCAAGTAAGTAACTTTTTAATCAAATGAAAAATATATATACAAAAAAGGGACATACATCATGACTACAGGGCCTGATGAATTTCCATAAAGTGAGCACACCCATCAGATCATCATTTAGGTTGAGAAACGTTCCCCTTTGCAATCACTGTTCTCTCAAGGGAAACCACTATCCTGATTTTTAACACTAAGATTAATTTTGCCTGTTTTTGAACTTTGGAATAAATGAAATTAAACGCTAAGTGCTTGACTTCTTTCACTTGGCATTATGTAATTACATATAGTCTAGTTCATTCATTCTCATTGCTACATAATATTCCAAATACATATAAATATACCACTTTTATTTACCCATTTTCCTATTGATGGACCTTTCCATTGTTTCTAGTTTGGCTATTATACTGTTGCTAAGGATATTCTTATATACATCTTTTGGTGACAGATGTACACAATTCTATCAGGTAGGGCAGGGGGTTCAGCCTGTTAAGTTCACAGATGTCTCTTCCATCCCTAGCACAGTATCTGACACATAATAGGTATTAAAATAAATTTTTTGTTAACAAATGAATGGAATTATTCTTTAAAAACTTCTCTTATTTAGATTTAATAATTCACGTATGACTTCCTAGGCTTATATATGTAGGTTTATAATGCATAAAAATTAAATTAACCTCTGTAAATCCTCCACTCAACTTAATAAATACACTACCAACAATACCACTAAAACTCCTTGAATATCTTTCTAATCCCATTCTAATTAACTGAGTATTTTTTTTTATCATTCCCTTTCTTTCTTTATATTTAACCATATATATGTGTCCCCTAAATAATATGCTGTTTGCTTGGTTTCTAACTTTATGAAAATGATATCATACTATATATATTTTGCATTCTGAAAAATTGGCATTTTTCACTCAATATTAGAATTCACACAAATTGATGTGTGTAGCTGTAGATCATTCTTTTTTCACTGCTATATAGTAATCCATTGTAGGATTATACCACAATGGATTTATCCACTTCTCCAGTCAATAAACTGGAAAACTGTCTTATATCAAGTTTTTTGCCATTTCAAACGGTATCACTATGAATGCTTTTACATGTCTCCTAATATACACAGACAAGAGGTTTCCTAGGGCAATTTCATCTAAAGGTGAAATCATGGATTGGATGATATGTGTATATTCAAATTTATAAGATAATGCCAAAAGTTTTCCAAAGTGGCTATACCAATTTACATTCCTACCAATGATATTTAAGGGTTCCTGCTGCTGTATATTCTTACCAGCAATGTGCAGAGTTTGTATGGTCAGTCAGGATTTTTTGCCAAACCAGTAAATGTAAATGTTATTTTATTGCAGTTTTAAAATCACATTTTCCTGATAACTAATAAGAAGGATCTTTTCATATAACTGACCATTTATATTTCTTCTTCTACGAAATCCTTGTTTGTGTTTTTGCCTATTTTTCAAATGGGTTTTGTCTTTTTCTTATTAATTTATAGGAGTTCCCTATATATTTTGCATTTTAATTCTCTTGCTTATACACTTACATAAATCTTCTTACAGTTTGTGGCCTGTCTTCACATTTTAAAAAGGTTTTATCTGAAATAATTTCAAACTTGCAAAAAAAGTTGCAAAAATAAAAATAGTGTAAAGAACATGTATGTGTGCCCTTTACCCAGATTCACCTGTTACTAACATTTTGCCCCATTCATTTTATCATTTTTGTGCACTCAAACACACGCACTTGCTCTGTGTGTGTGTGTGTATGTTTGTATGTATGTGTTTAGACATACACATATACACACATAGACACACACACACACACACACACATATATAAACACACTTTCTTTTCCTGAACGATTTGAGGGTAAATTATATACACCATGGCCTTTTACCCCTAAGTAAGTCAGTGTGTATTTCTTAGGACTAGAGATATTCTCTTATATAACCACAGTACAATTACAAATTACAATTTACTTTAGTAAATTTAAGCCAATAATTCTTTTATGGCATTCTCCCCTCCAGTAGAGGATCCAGTCTAGGGTCGAGCATTGCATTTACATGTCATGTGTCTTCCACCTCTTTTAATCTAGAACATTTCCATGGCCTTTCTTTGACATTTGTAAAGAATACTGCTCCCTCCCCACGTTTTTTTCCTAATAGAACATTCCTCATTATGGGTTTGTCTGATGTTTTCTAGTGATTACATTCAGGTTACATTCCAGGGCAAAATACTACACACAATGTCCATTTGCCCCTCTTTGGTGATGAATCATCTAATCATTAGAATCATCTAATCACCTGGTCAGGGTTTTATTCCATTGCTCCACTCTATAATTGCCTTTCTAAAAAAGTATCCTTTTCAACAAATAAAGGGCCTATGGAGAGATACTTTAAGACCATGTTCTTCATACAGCTATCCCCTTAGATTTAATATCTATTGATAATTCTTTTTTAAAAACATATGAAATGACTCCTAGTGTTTTATATATTGATTGATTGATTGATTTATGGCTGCGTTGGGTCTTTGTTGCTGCACGCGGGCTTTCTCTAGTTGCGTCAAACAGGGGCTACTCTTCGTTGAGGAGCGTGGCTCTAGGTGTGCGGGCTTCAGTAGTTGTGGCACACAGGCTCAGTAGTTGTGGCACACAGGCTTAGTTGCTGTGCGGCATGTGGGATCTTCCCAGACCACGGATGAAACCCGTGTCCTTGCATTGGCAGGAGGATTCTTATTTTTTTTTAATTTTATTTATTTATTTTTGGCTGCGTTGCGTCTTCGTTGCTGCGTGCGGGGATTCTCTAGTTGCTGCAAGCGGGGGCTACTCTTCCTTGCGGTGCGCAGGCTTCTCGTTGAGGTGGCTTCTCTTGTTGTGGAGCACGGGCTCTAGGCATGTGGGCTTCAGTAGTTGTGGCACGTGGGCTCAGTAGTTGTGGCTCACGGGCTCTAGAGCTCAGGCTCAGTACCTGTGGTGCACGGGCTCAGTTGCTCCGCGGCATGTGGGATCTTCCTGGACCAGGGCTCGAACCCGTGTACCCTGCATTGGCAGGCAGATTCTTAACCACTGCGCCACCAGGGAAGTCCCTCTATTGATAATTCTTGTCTGATCCAATCTTTACTAAAATGGTTGTATCATGTTGATGTTTCACAGTCTTTATTAAGTACTTTGATAAACGTCCTACCACTGAATTTATCAACCTTTTCCTTTGTTGTTTACACATTTTGTTTTTATAAAGACTATTCTCAAAATACTAAAGATATTTCCTAACATTTTCTTCTGAAAATTCCTTACTTATTCCTAATTATTAAGTATTTTAAACAGTATTTTAAGTATTTCAAGCAATAAAGAATAAATCAATTTCATATACTTTAAATCTAGCAAAAATAGTATTGCTATAGTTGCCTGTTATCAGTGGGTATCAATTTTTTTTTTTTTTTGCAAGAAGAGATGCTTTTACTTCCCTGCTTTGTTGTCCTTGGTAATTTTTTTTAATTTTTGAATTTTATTTAATTTATTTTTTTATACAGCATGTTCTTATTAGTCATCAATTTTATACACATTGGTGTATACATGTCAATCCCAATCGCCCAATTCAGCACACCACCATCCCCACACCCCTGCGGTTTTCCGCCCTTGGTGTCCATATGTTTGTGCTCTACATCTGTGTTTCAACTTCTGCTCTGCAAACCATTTCATCTGTACCATTTTTCTAGGTTCCACATACATGCGTTAATATACGATATTTGTTTTTCTCTTTCTGACTTACTTCACTCTGTACGACAGTGTCTAGATCCATCCACGTCTCTACAAATGATGCAATTTCATTCCTTTTTATGGCTAATATTCCATTGTATATATGTACCATATCTTCTTTATCCATTTGTCTGTCGATGGGCATTTAGGTTCCTTCCATTACCTGGCTATTGTAAATATTGCTGCAATGAACACTGGGGTGCGTGTCTTTTTGAATTATGGTTTTCTCTGGGTATATACCCAGTAGTGGGATTGCTGGATCATATGGTAATTCTATTTTTAGTTTTTTAAGGAGCCTCCATACTGTTCTCCATAGTGGCTGTATCAATTTACATTCCCACCAACACGGCAAGAGGGTTCCCTTTTTGCCACACCCTCTCCAGCATTTATTGTTTGTAGATTTACTGATGATGCCCATTCTAACTGGTGCGAGGTGATACCTTATTGTAGTTTTGATATGCATTTCTCTAATAATTAGTGATGTTGAGCAGCTTTTCATGTGCTTCTTGGCCATCTGTAGGTCTTTGCTGGAGAAATGTCTATTTAGATCTTTTGCTCATTTTTGGATTGGGTTGTTTGTTTCTTTAATATTGAGCTGCATGAGCTGTTTATATATTTTGGAGATTAATCCTTTGTCCATTGATTCGTTTGCAAATATTTTCTCCCATTCTGAGGGTTGTCTTTTCATCTTCTTTATGGGTTCCTTTGCTGTGAAATGCTTTTAAGTTTCATTAGGTCCCATTTGTTGATTTTTCTTTTTATTTCCATTACTCTAGGAGGTGGCTCAAAAAAGATCTTGCTGTGAATTATGTCAAAGAGTGTTCTTCCTATGTTTTCCTCTCAGAGTTTTATAG
Source organism: Physeter macrocephalus (assembly GCF_002837175.3). Taxonomy (NCBI): domain Eukaryota; kingdom Metazoa; phylum Chordata; class Mammalia; order Artiodactyla; family Physeteridae; genus Physeter; species Physeter macrocephalus. The sequence goes on from NC_041222.1 coordinate 1,474,315, forward strand.
TGTCTGGCCTTACATTTAGGTCTTTAGTCCATTTTGAGTTTATTTTTGTGTATGGTGTTAGGGACTGTTCTAATTTCATTCTTTTACATGTAGCTGTCCAGTTTTCCCAGCACCACTTATTGAAGAGACTGTCTTTTCTCCATTGTATATCCTTGCCTCCTTTGTCATAGATTAGTTGACCACAGGTGCGTGGGTTTATCTCTGGGCTATCTATCTTGTTCCATTGATCTATTTTTCTGCTTTTGTGCCAGTACCATATTGTCTTGATTACTGTAGCTTTGTAGTATAGTCTGAAGTCAGGGAGTCTGATTCCTCCAGCTCCATTTTTTTCCCTCAAGGCTGGTTTGGCTATTCTGGGTCTTTTGTGTCTCCATACACATTTTAAGATTTTTTTGTTCTAGTTCTGTAAAAAAATGCCATTGGTA
>NC_041222.1:1475034-1490446 GCF_002837175.3 Physeter macrocephalus
TAGGTATTTTATTCTTTTTGTTGCAATGGTAAATGGGAGTGTTTCCTTAATTTCTCTTTCAGATTTTTCATCATTAGTGTATAGGAATGCAAGAGATTTCTGTGCATTAATTTTGTATCCTGCTACTTTACCAACTTCATTAATGAGCTCTAGTAGTTTTCTGGTGGCATTTTTAGGATTCGCTATGTATAGTGTAATGTCGTCTGCAAACAGTGACAGTTTTACTGCTTCTTTTCCAATTTGGATTTCTTTTATTTCTTTTTCTTTGCTGATTGTTGTGGCTAAAACTTCCAAAACTATGTTGAATAATAGTGGTGAGAGTGGACATCCTTGTCTCGTTCCTGATCTTAGAGGAAATGCTTTCAGTTTTTCACCATGGAGAATGATGTTTGCTGTGGGTTTGTCGTATACGGCCTTTATTACGTTGAGGTAGGTTCCCTCTATGCCCACTTTCTGGAGAGTTTTTATCATAAATGGGTGTTGAATTTTGTCAAAAGCTTTTTCTGCATCTATTGAGATGATCATATGGTTTTTCTTCTTCAATTTGTTAATATGGTGTATCACATTGGTTGATTTACATATACTGAAGAATCCTTGCATCCCTGGGATAAATCCCACTTGATCGCGGTGTATAATCCTTTTAATGTGTTGTTGGATTCTGTTTGCTACTGTTTTGTTGAGGATTTTTGCATCTATATTCATCAGTGATATTGGTCTGTAATTTTCTTTTTTGTAGTATCTTTGTCTGGTTTTGGTATCAGGGTGATGGTGGCCTCATAGAATGAGTTTGATTTAAAATCTTACAACAAACAAAAGTCCAGGACCAGATGGCTTCACAGGTGAATTCTTTCAAATTCTTTCAAACATTTAGAGACGAGCTAACACCCATCCTTCTCAAACTCTTCGACCACGAAGAAATAGAAAGTATGACAGACCAATCACAAGTAATGAAATTGAAACTGTGATTTAAAATCTTAGCTTTGTATAGGAACAACTTTTTTTTTAATTATTCTTTTTCTCAGCAGTTTCTTTTTTTAAAAATAAATTTATTATTTTATTTATTTTTATTTATTTATTTATTTATTTTTGGCTGCAGTGGGTCTCCGCTGCACGCAGACTTTCTCTAGTAGTGGCAAGCAGGGGCTGTTCTTTGTTGCAGTGCGCAGGCTTCTCATCGCAGTGGCTTCTCTTGTTGTGGAGCGTGGGCTCTAGGCGCGTTGGCTTCAGTAGTTGTGGCACACGGGCTCAGTAGTTGTGGCTCGTGGGCTCTAGAGCGCAGGCTCAGTAGTCGTGGCGCACAGGCTTTGTTGCTCCGCGGCATGTGGGATCTTCCCGGACCAGGGCTCGAACCTGTGTCCCCTGCTTTGGCAGGTGGATTCTTAACCACTGCGCCACCAGGGAAGTCCCATGAACAACTTCTGAATTCTAAATTTTATTGTATTTTAGTATGATGTATATTTAAAACACTGTTTTTTCTATTTAGAAATTAGTTCACCTGTCAGGTCTGGAATATTCTCTGCTTTCACTTCTAAACAACTTAAACAAAAGGATACTAATTAAAGGGGGGAAAGCAGTGGTGGTGGTGGTGGGATGAATTGGGAGATTGGGATTTACATATATACACCAATATGTATAAAATGGATAACTAATAAGAGCCTGCTGTATAAAAATAATAAAATAAAATTCAAATCAATAAATAAAAATAAAATTAAAAAGCAAAAAAAAGATACTAATTTAAAAGGCTAGCAACTGGACTTCCCTGGATGTCCAGTGGTTAGGGCTCTGCACTTCCACTGCAAGGGCCACAGGTTTGATCCCTGGTCAGGGAACTGAGACCCCACATGCTGCACAGTGTGGCAAAAAAAAAAAAAAGGCTAGCAACTGATGTCTTCAATAGTGAAAATTTTCACTATTGCTTTCACGTCAGATATGTGGGGGAAAAGGGAATGGCTGGGTGGAAATAACATTTTTAGGCATGAAAAAGGTACAAAGGAGAGGAAATTGTCACAATTTACATTGAATTTTCCACTGATTGCTGAAATTCTCAACTTGAAAGGCTGATCTGGGAGAAAAGAAGGTCATAAAGTCTTCTTTTTAGACAGAGAAATATATCTATGTCTATATTATTTCTATCTCAAGCAATTACTAAAAAAATTTCCAAAATGAACAAAGCTATTTTTCCATAGAAAACCAGTGAAATGAACATAGTAATTAACTATTTTTCAAAAATCTGTAAATGGGATCCTAGCCTATTTTAGAAGTACAGCAAAGCCTCCCTAGCTCAGAATAGTCAGAAGGAAACTTCTCTCACTCATTACACAAGCATGTGTTAACAAATCCTACATCACACACACAAGATGCTAGTACACCCAATGAACAACTAGGATTATACTGATTTTCAAAAAATGTATATAATCTGTGTTATTCTCCAACGGTGAATATGTTATAGAAATAAAAAAGAAAAGCAAGAAAAGGAGTGGAAGCATGAAACACCTTAATTTAAACTGGACCCGCAAATATCTGAATTCTAAGTCAGAGAGCTCTTGTGAGGGCAGGAAAACTAGACTTGGCATCATCAGCTGGTGTTCAGTACAAGCCCAATCCTTTCAGGGGATTGCTGAATGTTCAGGGGAAATGCTCACACCAGAAAACACCCACTTGAAGTGAATATACTTTAAATTTCATCTTCCCTATCTGATGCAGCATATTATACTGTTCCTTAGTATTTCAAGTGGCAGTGAGTACTACATAGCCCAGATAGTGATTTTTTTCTCTGATCTATGTGGTTTTTGTATTAATTGAAGTATAGTTGATTTATATGTTCTTTTTCAGATTCTTTTCCATTATAGGTTATTACAAGATATTTAATATAGTTCCCAGTGCTATACAGTAGGTGCTTGTGGTAGTAATGTTTTATATAGTATATGTCTTCATAAACTGGTAGCCCAAATCAACTATATTCCATTTCAAACTGAGCAAAAGGAATCAAGACATGCCACTATATCATAAGGGAATGACAATAACTATTAAATGAAATCTTAATTACAAATCTAAGATTGCTCTGGAGGTTCTATGGAAAGTAATGCCAAAATAAGAGCTAAAAATCATCTCAAACCCAGACAATATTCCCTTAAATAACAATGACTTAAAATACTGATATGATGCAGCCACTGTGGAAAACATTGTGGAGGTTCCTCAGAAAACCAAAAATAGAATTACCATATGATCCAGCAATCCCACTCCTGGGCATATACCCGGTCAAAACTACAATTCAAAAAGATACACACACCCCTATGTTCACAGCAGCACTATTCACAATAGCCAAAACATGAAAATCACCCAAATGTCCATTGACAAATGAATAGAGAAGATGTGCTACATATATACAATGGAATACTACTCAGTCATAAAAAAGAATGAAATAATTCCATTTGCAGCAACGTGGATGCAACTAGAGATTATCACACTAAGTGAAGTAAGTCAGAAAGAGAAAGACAGGGACTTCCTTGGTGGTCCAGTGGCTAAGACTCCACACTCCCAATGCAGGGGGCCCGGGGTTCGAGCCCTGGTCAGGGAACTAGAGCCCACATGCTGCAACTAAGAGTTCGTGTGCCGCAACTAAAAGATCCTGAGTACCGCAACAAAGACCCTGCATGTGGCAACGAAGATCCCGAGTGCCGCAAGTAAGACCCGGTGCAGCCAAATAAATAAATAAATATTGAAAAAAAAAAAGAAAGAGAGAAAGAGAAAGACAAATACCATATGATATCACTTATATGTGGGATGTAAAATATGGCACAAATGAACCTATCTACAAAACAGAAATAGACTCACACAGTGAAGAGACCTGTGGTTGCCAAGGAGGAGGTGGGTGGGGGAGAGAAGGACTGGGAGTTTGGGATTAGCAGACGTAAACTATTATATATAGTATGATAAACAGCAAGGTCCTACTATATAGTACAGGGAACTATATTCAATATCCTGTGATAAACCATAATGGAAAAGAATATAAAAAAAAAGAATGTCTGTGTATACCTGAGTTAGTTTGCTGTACAGCAGAGACTGGCACAACATTGTAAATCAACTATACTTCAATAAAAATAAATAAATTAAAATAAAACTAAAATAAAATACTGATATGAAACTTTTACTGGAATGTGAAGGGGATCTTTAGAATCTTGAACTTCAAATATATAGGAGTATTTATTTAGAGGCTACTTTAAAATTTATGTCATGTGACCTCTAGGGACCATTGAAATTTCTGGAAAGGGTCAGCTTTTCCTTAAGTGCCACTCCAAGAACTGGTTGGTGACTACCACATTTGCATGCTATAAAGAAATGTTATTCAAATGACAATCTATAAACAACAATATGAGTATTAAATAAATTGTATTTTAGAGCTAATTCCAATAGGATATACTTATTTTTTAAGGAGGTACAGTTGCTTGTTTAATTATTTGTCTCCAACCTTCAATCTAAAATACAAGTCTATCTGCCTAAAACTAAGTGTATTTTTGTTAGAAGATGACAGCTAACTTCAAGGGCACAATTTATTACAAACAGACATTTAAAACAACAAAAACAAAAAAAGCGGGGATAGGCATGAACTTAATTCTTCTATTTAATGGATAACAAGAAAGCAAAGAAATCTTTGATACCCAAATATCATAGCATGGTTTTCAAGAAAGGACTTGGTGAATTCCTCAAAGCTTTCACCATAGAGCTATATTAAATATCCTTTTGGCAACAAATAAATTGCTTTCTCACTGGTGGAAGCTTAGACCAGTCATCTAAATCAGGAAAGCAGAACTACATGCCGTACTGAAGAGTCATGTAAGTGTAAAACCACGTCTCTCTCCATGGCATGTTTATGTTTTTTCTATAGATTTCCACTAGGGCAGTGGGTGATTATCTTGATTCCTTGACATTTAGGATTAAGAGAAATTATCTAAGCTTTAAAAGCGTGCATAAAAATGTGGACATATCTATATTTTCTTTATGTCTCCTTTGATGACGGAACATTTGGATATGAAATTTGATAAGAATGCCCTGAAGAGGAAATAGGGTTCCTATAATCAACGGGGAAACAAGACAGACCCATGGAGTCCTGTCGCACCTGTGACACTGTGATGCTGCATTTCTTGGCCAGCTCCTCTTTGGCTTCTTCACTGGGGTAGGGGTTGCTGAGGTGTGAGTAAAAGTATTCATTCAAGATTTCTGTGGCCTGTTTACTGAAGTTACGCCTTTTTCGTCTATGAAAGAACCAAAAAGAGAATTGTCGTTATAATCAACATTAACCAAAGAGGGATGTATTACTTAGGATCACACAAAAAAGTTAGCTTTCTGTTTTTAAACATTCTTAGGGTGTAATTTATCACCATGATATTGTAAATTATACTCTTGGCATCCTCCAAAGAACTATCCAACTCACGTGAAGATGTAGGATAACTGAGAAAAATATTAGAATGTGAAGCACAATTAACTTCATTCTTTAATTTGTTCAACAAATACTTATTGAGGATCTAATGTGTTCTAGGTACTCAGTGAGGATCCAGTTGGAACAAAACAGATAAGGTCTATTAGGGAGCTCACAGGGGATTAGAGGGTTAAGAGAGAGAGTAGAAAGTTAGGGGAAAGAAAAACATTAGACAAGCATCACAGAAATAAATAATTATAAATTACGGTAACCATGTCAATTATCATGAAGGAAAAGTATAAGGTATAATGAAAGTGTCTAAGAAGGAAACCTAACACAGATTATGGAGTCAGGAAAGGTTTCCTTGGAAGAGTGACATTTAATCTGAGGCCTGGAGAATGTGTATAACTTAGTCAGACGCAGAGGAGAAGGAAGAGGAATGAGCAGAGGGAATGGTCTTCAAACAGGAAAAAAGCCTGGAAAGTCCAAAGGGCTAGAGGAGGCTGGAGCACAGTAAAAACAGGGAATATATGAGATGAGTCTGGAAGGATGGACAAGGGCCAGATTACACAGGCTTGGTGGACCCCATATGGATTTCTGAATTTTATTTTAAGTGCAATCGGAAGTATTAAAGGTTTTAAGTTTTCCATTTTAAAAAGATTATTCTGACTACTGAGAATAGCTGAAGGAGGGGATGAAAGGAAATGTAGAGATATTTAAGGAGACAACTACAATGGTCAAATTGAGAGATGATGGTAAGTTGGCATAGGGAGAGAATAATGGAAATAAAAAGATTCACGGTCAATTTGAAAGGTAAAAGCAATACGACTTGATAATAAATTGGATGGGGGGGTGGGTGGGGAAGACAGAGAAGGAAGGTAAAGAAAAAAAAAATACATCAAGGATTTCTGGATTTTTCTGTTTCAGCCAACTGCCTGGACTGAGGTATGGTTTTGCTCAACAGGGAAAGCGTAGGGGAGGACAAATTCTTTGTTTTTACTGGGAGGGGGTGGCAGAATGTCAGAAGATCAAGTATTTGGTGACAATTTATTTCAAATAGCAAAAATGTCATTTATATTTGGGATTTATTTTGAAGATTTTAAAGAATTCCAGCCTGAAAATTAGCATTTGTCAGATTTCACTTTAAATTAAATACTCCAGTAACTAGAAAACACTTTCCCCAAACAATTTTCTTAATATTGCCTTACAAATAATCTTAATGATCTTAATTGTGATAGCCTATGCTCAGGAAAGACAGCGTCAGTAGGCAGTTGTAAATGTGTATACCCTATGAGATTCTTCTAGTTAAAATGATGTCACTAACGTGGCAGGTTAAGTATGTGATCTATGTTTCAACATTCAGGGAGAGTCAAGGGAGCAAGAAATCTCGGTCTGATCAAAACATCTCAAGTTATGAGCCCTGAAACTTCTTAATTTCAATAATTTTTTGGAAGGTTAAACCATTGTTTCCTGAGGGATGAAGAAGAGATTCAGGATCTATTTGGGAATTAAAATCAACAGGATTTGATGATGAATTGGATGGGGGAGGTGTTGAGGGAAGACAGATGAAAGAGAAGTACACCAAGAATCAGCATTTTTGCAGGAGTCAGGCATTGCTTGACAAGAAAAACAAAGCCCTGACCTGGGGCACTTTGAAAAGGAACAGTCTGATGAGTGGGTAGCTGGGTGAGTAGGATGGAAAAGGTCTAGAATAGATACTGAAACTGTCAAACTTACAGATAATTACCTGGCCCACAGATAATGTTTGTTGAGACAACACAATAATGACCTGCTCATAAAAATCTAAGTTTCTGGCTTCTTATGAAAAATTGGAAGATCAGCCACACCTGGCCCACATCCTCAGAAGGCAACCACGGTATAAAGCTAAGTGATGGCTGTCCCCTCAGATGTGTACCCGTCTGCTCTAATCCTCACTGCCCCTCATCCAGCCACTCCCCTCAATTCCATTATATGTAAGTATGTGAGCTTGTGACTCAGTCTAAAACATGAAATCCAGCAGCAAGACCGGGTATGGTGGAGCAGCTCACACAAGGGCATTTCTTTGGAAAATGAGGACTTACAAAAGGGGGAATGAGCAGAAACATATTGGGAAAGCAGAAATAAGTTTGGCTCATTTATCGACTTCACGTAGGAGTGATTTTAGGAAACATCAAAAAACCTCAGAGAACAAATTTATGGGCAGAACAGAATACCTCACCCCAGACAGTCTGGCTGCATCCAAACTATGGCACTTGTACTAGAAGAGTAGAGGGACCTACACAAATTTATTCCTAACTGTTCTGCACCGCTACATACTTCGGCTTGTCCAATTACCAAGAAAATGTGAGTATGGCTTTACAAAAAGCCAGAGTGAGCAAGGGAATCATATATCTGAATGAGCATGTTTGCCTAGAGCAGAAAAACCGTGCCTTCTCAGTGCAGAGGGCTTGCTAAGAGGCACTACAAGAATAGATGGAAGCAAAGCTCAGTATTTGCATTCACTTGAAGGCATAAGAGAGAACTCGGTCTAATACTTCATTTATTTTTTAGAAAAACATTCTGTAGAAAACGCCCATTAAGCATTTCCCCTAAGTTTCATTCCCCCCGGGGTTCACCACACTCTAAATGGCTATGCCTCAGGCCAGTGTGCAGTGGTGCATCAGTCCCAGGGCTGTGTCCCATCAGCATCACAACATTACTGACGGCAATCTCTGTGGGAGAAGGGGCTCTGCTCCAAGCTCTGCCACCTTCTCACCCTGGCTCTGCTCACTCTGGCTTGTTAACTTACTTTCTCTTCTTGGAAGAAAAATAAATCATTTAGGTGTATACATTATGAATGCAGTTATGTTTAAAAAAAAAAAAAAGAGCGTGCATGTTGATAAGAATGGGAAAGTATCCGCAGAAATAAGGATAGCAATTGTGTTAGAAAAGATTCCTTTCTGAAGAAAGTACTTTAAAATATCTTTGTTACATAATGCTTTTAATTAAAATGCTCAACGTTGACAATTTAAAAATGTTTTTTGTTTTCTGATGCTACTTCCTTAACTCTTTGAGCTATTATAAGTAGTAAGTGGAAATATTCATTCATCTGGTTAGTCAACAAATTATTTTTCTGTAGCCTACTATGTGTAAGACACTTGCTGGAATTGTGGGGAATCTAAACGTGTTAAGACTTGGCCACTGCTTTCAATGACAACGTGACCTACTCGGGAAGAGAAGAAATGATCCTGAAAAACTGCAATAAAGGCAGTCTGAATGCAGTTTGGTCTGGAAAATTGTATAAACATAGTATCAGTGTTTAAGAGACAGCAATGAGGAGTCCAGTGGAGTGCTTAAAGTAGGCTTCCTAAAAATGGAGCATTTAGGCCAGGCCTGAAAGGCTGAGCAAGGTCTCACTAATGCAACAAACATGAGCACCAGCTCTGTTCCAGGCTCCATGCTACACACCCTCACAGACGACAATTCATTACTGGTGACCAAGTTGGGGAAATGGTTGGGAGAACAGGGTTTGCTGTGGAAGGCTGGAGGTGGAGGTTGAGGGGTGGTGGTGGAAGAGGTGGTTAGGCAGAGGAAAAGAATTCTCGTCAGAGGAAACAGATGAGACCAAGAGGTATCGCATTTTGGATTAAACACAGGAAAGAACAATTTAGTGATATATTAAGAGCACTAAAAATGTTCACATTTTGATCTAATGATACCATTTCTGAGAATTAATCCTTAGGAAATAACTCTAAAGATCAAAAAGGTTGAATGCATAAAGATTTTCACTGGAAGACTAAGTCCAATAAAAATCTGTCTAAAATAGTACCTTCCCTCCATCATTTTCTCTCCCTTTACCTTGCTTTTATTTTTCCTCATAGCACTTACCATTCTATCACATTTCATTACATTATTGAACAGAATACTACAGCATATTTGTTTACTTGTTTATTGTCTGTTTCCCCAAGTCGAATGTAAACTCAATTGGGGCGAGTATGTTAACCTATCTTGTTTACCTTTATAGCCTCAGAACAAATAAATATATGTAGAAGGAAAGAAGAAAGGAATTGGAAGGAAGGAAGAAGTTATCATGGAAATTAATAGAGACAACTAAATGCTCAAAAATGAAGAAATGGCTAAGTTAATTATTTATCATATATCCATCTGGTAAACTTCAACAATTAACATTTAAAATAGGAGTTTATACTATATGAAAAATGTTTACCTATTCATGGTAAATTTTTTAAAAAGCAAACCAAATTATGCATATTGTACCATCACAAAGAACATTAAAAAAAAAAAAAAGTACCACAAACCAGAAAGAAATATACTAAAACGTTCACAGTGACCTTTTTTTCCATTGGGTGGTAAAAAAGTGATTGTCTTTTATCCCTCATCCTTCTATTCTATACATTCTACAACTTTTCCATAGTGACCTTGTTATTTTTTAAATAGGAAAAATATAAAATAAAACTTAAATCTTAACAACAACAAAAAAGTAATTTGGGCGGGGGGCAGGTCACATGAGGCCTCAAATGCCAGGTTAAGTAGTGTGCATGTGAGTTACCCAGCATTGAAAAGCTGCTATGGTTTTTAAGTAAAGCAATTAGGGCATCATAAGAGGGCCATGGAGGATGAGTGGGAGAAGAGTAAGACTGGAATCAGGGAGAATAGTGGGAAGTTACTCTGGTAGTCTAGGTACAAAAGGATGAACGTGAGCTGAGCAGTGCAAGTATGGATGGAAAAAAAAGGGCTAGAACGAGAAATGTTGAAAAAAAGCACTGGTGAGTTCTAATGACTAATTCAGTACGGAAGAAGGAGGAACCAAAGGCGATACAGGGCTTGGCTTAACCAGGAGAACGGGAGTATAATCAGGTGGCATATGTTTCCTTATTTGGCTCTGAGGAAGAGCTCTGGCATGAAGATTGTTCCTCACATCTTGTTTTTCAGTTGAGATGCTAACTTATTTTCTTTAATATTGTAAAATTTGTACGATAATCATCACCTCTGTGAGATTCCAAGGGACAGAAAACAAAACAAAATAGAAACCCATTTCCAACGCTGAAGATCGATTGCAAGCTTTAGCAATGCCCAAGAGGCATCCCTGCAGAGGCAGCATATAGTAGGAACTTGACAGTTCCTCTGTTATGTCACCTAGTAGGGCTAACACACCATATATAATTTATTACCTAATTCCTGTGAAACTTGGTGACAGCTTCAGATAAAAGGGAAATATGTATCCTTACAAGGGAAACTCACAGGCTTTCCTCTTGATTTGGAAAAACAGAGTTTGGGGTTTTGTGGTAACTATAATACCACTTCCTTCTTAGGAATATCAGTAGCTCCAAGTATTTTTTTTCTAGTTTGCACAAGCAAAGTAACATCAGGAAATCTTAGAAAAAACAAACCTGCATTAAAACAAAGTTACATACTGAACATTATCCTTAAAAATACTTTTTAGCATCAGCATTGAAAGAAAGGCTATGTATTACTAAGTCATTAGTAGCGGCACTAATCCTATTTGTTTCCTGAGTCACCCAATTGGCAGCTAATAGCACTACCACCCCCAGACAAGAAGAGGCTTGACAGTGCAGGCACCACGAGGTGAATTACCTGTCCAATGTAGAGAAGAGCTCTCATAGCCAAATTAAAGAAGAATCTAAGACCAATTGGCCAGGATTACAGAAAATAATACACAAAGAGTGAAAAGAAAAATTTTAAAAAGCCATGCAATAGATTTGTGGCCTCACATACCTGGCATCAAGGAACCTTGATCTTAAAATCATTTCTTGGGCAGCTCCTCTTTGGCTTCGTCGCTGCGTCACTGCGGTAGGGTTTGCTGAGGTGTGAGTAAAAGTATTCATTCAAGATTTCTGTGGCCTGTTTACTGAAGTTACGCCTTTTCCGTCTGGCATCAAGGAACCTTGATCTTAAAATCATAACTGCTTCACAAGTGCTTTGTTTGAGCTGCATCTGAATGGAACTAAATTTTCGATGGATGATGCCCACCATTCTTTCAATCTCTTTTGGGGAAATGGGACGTGTTCTACTCTGCTCTCGGAGAAGGTTCATCACGTGTGTAGTGAATTCATTACATGCCTGTAAGGGGAAAAAAATCACTCCTTAGGAATCTGGTATTTTATATTATCACACCCAGACATTAACTCATCTGAATTTCTACCTCATTTGCAGTAGCTAATGGCATTATGCAGTAGGTAGGGTAAAATGAAAACTAAGACACTTGTGAGATGGCAGTGATAGTTAGATGGGGCGCAAGAATTCTGAAACTATGAATGGCCAGGCATGCAAGGGAAGCACAGCACTCAACTGCCCTTCCCACCACCCTCGTCCCTGTTCCAACATGAGGTTTTCCCACTGGAGGATGCTCTCTACCAACTGCTATATGTAAGTACAAATATATGTTAATTGTTAATACTAAGCATCTCCTATTTTCTTGGGGGTTTTACATTTATTCCACAAATGTTTACTGAAGCACTATGAAGTTCAAACTCCTCCAAGAGCGATTAAGGACACATAAATGAGCAAGATGTGGACCTGACTTTCAGTGCAATAAAATATATATTAAAAAAAACGAATTCTTAAACAAGGCAGACCATGTTAAGTATCACAGGAAAATATGAATAAGTGCTTCCTAAGTTCCAAGGAGGAAGTATTCTCATCTGGAAGCAGAGATCACTTCATGGCAAAAATGACATTAGGTAGGGCTTTAAAGAACGGGCAAGATTTTTGAAAGGTGGAATAAAGGTGGAAATCAAGAGGAATTCCAGGCACAAGAAAAAATGCTGGGAATCATGGTATGTAGCAAGTCCAGAGGGACAGAGAGAATATGTAAAGGAGAAGAGGGAATTCAGATTTGCACTAGCATGTAAAGGGCCTCTGATACCATGCCAATGTCCTAGCATAATTTAGCTGTGGTGTGGGCCTTATTTGTGGATATACGCCATTCCTAAAACATGGGTAAAGCAGCTCAGCTCCTCAGGGGAAGGGCATCAGGAAAATAAGGATCAGATTTGTGTCTCAAACTTCTTAGTTAAACAATCCTCAGTCCCTGTCTCTTTCAGCCCACCTATATTCTTTAGATCTATAAAACCACATAACTGGGCCTACACGGAAATCCAGTATTGCCTTGGTAAATAAAGCATCTGTCTGTATCTCTGGATAAAAAGAAAATCTTCTGGCATTTTTGTTTAAAAAAAAGACAGGAGACTCTGCACCTTACTGCACAGATGCCCCTAGTAGGGTGAGCAGACAGAACAATCATTGATCATGGCAAGATGCATTCTGAAGATATAATAATGTCCACTTCCCTACAGATATCCTGAACATATAGCAAACGATGGTTTTTCTAACTGCTCATTAGAGAACTAACCTTTTAAGTACACTGGGTGTTTCAGTTACTTTAAGCTTTTATGGAGCTTTTATATAAATATTTCTAAGGTGAGGTAAAATGAGTCTGGCTTACCAAAGTTTTTTAAAAATATGTTTAAGTCTTAAGAATTTTAAAGTTCCTTGTGAGTGGTGACTCTGGGATTCTTCAGAGTATAGATTTGTGCAGCACACACAGTAGGCATCCAATAAACATCTATGGATTGGTGGGGTTTTGTATTATAATTCAAGAGTAATGTTGATTAATATCTGTAAATACATTATCCCTGAACCTTTGTAAGTGAAGGATTTTTAACCTGCAGTCCATGGATAGGTTTAGAATGTCCATGACTCCCTGAAATTTCAAGTTGTGTGCACATTTTTCTTTCCCGAGGGGACAATCTGTGGGGTTTTTGTTTGTTTTCGTTTCAGATTCTCAGCCAGTCTATAATTTTAAAAGGCTGAGAATTACTGTCCTAGGTTATGGCACAGTAAAACATTAAGGAACTTTGCAGCTCTGAAACCGGAAGTTCTTTCCATCTTTAAGGAGACCATAATAAAGAAAAGTAAATTTAAGATTTTCCCCACTATATTGTCAACTTAAACTATTTTGTGCCAAGCTGAAAACAGGTGGTCACCCTGTCAAGAAATATATGCACAGATCTTTTTTTCTTGTACAATACTTTCCCTAAAGAGATGTTCATATAATTTCAAATTACATAATTTAATAAACACTAGCCCTCAGTTTTCTTATTAGTAAAATGAAGGAAAGTAAATTTGAACAGCAAACTGGAATAAGCAAGTTCTGATAGAGACTTCTATAGCTAGTTCCAAAAAATGTTAATACAGTATGTTTGGGAAATGTGGGGTTAACCAAAATTTTAAATGCTTTTTTTTTTTGAGGGGGGTGGGGGCAGGATTCCTCAGTACTTCCAGTATGCCAATATGCATCATAAATCTTCAAAGGAGAATGGTATATCTAACTTTTCCTAAATAAATTTGGTCACAAAACCTCTTTTCTCTAGAGCAGTGCTGTCTAAAAGAAATACATTGTGAGCCACATGAAAAAAAATATGGGGGGTCATTTAATGTTTTTTCTACTGCACTGATTATTTTCCAAATGTGTTTTATTTTTCTCATATGAAATGTAAAATTTTTCTAGTAGCCACATTAAAAAATAAGAATCAGGTGAAATTAATTTTAATAATATATTTTATTTAACCCAATATATGAAAAATATTAACATTTCAACACATAATCAAGATCTTTAGATAACTGTTAATGAGATATGTTACATTCTTTTTTTCATACACTTTGAAAACCAGTATATATTTTACATTTACAGCACATCTCGGTCCAGATTAGCTAGATTTCAAGGGCTCAATAGCTACATATGACTAGTGGCAACCGTATTGGACAGCACAGCTCTACAGCATCTTGTGGACCAATGTACTAAGTAAGAAAAACTCTTTGGGAAACAGTATACTTAGTAATCTTTGATGTTTCTTTTTTATTCTTCATCACCATGCATTCACACAAACCCACAAAAAGAAAGGCAGTTTCACTTAGGAATGTCCTTGATGAAGCAAGAGAAATTATTCATTTTATTACATCTCAATCCTTGACTACGACTTTAATATTCTGTGTGATAAAACGGGAAACACACCAAAAGCACTTCAATTGCTTATCAAAGGATGGTTGTCTTGAGAAAAAACACTTGTGTGATAGTTTAAGTTGTAAGCCAATGCTGTCTTTTTCATGGAACACCATTTTTATTTGAAAGCAAAATCAACAAATTATTATAATTATTCAGACTTGGGTATTTCGCGGATATTTTCTCAAAAATGAACCAAGCAAGCCTGTCACATCAAGGAAAACAGCTGACAACAGTTGTGCCAATGATGAACTTTGACTTTTCAAGTGAAAATTATAATTTTGGAAAACTTGCATCTACTACCTTGAGCTTGATAGTTTCCTAGTAGACTTTCTGATTAATTTGGTGTTGATATTAATAAATATGATGTTTTGATATTATATAATGTATAGTGTTAACATTAGAAGATGTACATAACTCAGTGAAACAATATTTTCCAAATGATCAAAGCATGATGTTACAAAAAAATGCATAGGTAGAAGATCCATTCAAAGTGCACACTAGACCAAGTTTAAAGGAATTTAAAGGATTTTTTTTAAGGAATTCCTTTAAAGGAATTTTAAAGGATTTTAAAGGAAGGGAGTACAAAAAGTTGATATGATTTCAGACTCATTATAACTAACCTTTAAGACAATACAACTTGTCAAGTTTTGGTATAATATCAGAGAAAAGTATCCATAATTATCAGAAAGGCTATTAATACACTCCTCCCTTTTCCAATGACATCTTTGTGTGAGGCCTGGTGTTCTTCATATACTTCAACCACATGACAGGAGACTGACCGTAGAAGCACATATAACAATCCAGATGACTTCTTTTAAGTCCAACATTAAAAAGTTTTGCAAAAATGTAAAAGCAATGCTACTCTTCTCACTAAATGTTGAGGGTTTTTTGTTTTTTTGCAAACACAGGCTTTTAAAAATATTATAGGGCTTCCCTGGTGGCGCAGTGGTTGAGAATCCGCCTGCCGATGCAGG
>NC_041222.1:1490500-1495091 GCF_002837175.3 Physeter macrocephalus
CCGGGAAGATCCCACATGCCGCGGAGCGGCTGGGCCCGTGAGCCATGGCCGCTGAGTCTGCGCGTCTGGAGCCTGTGCTCCGCAAAGGGAGAGGCCACAACAGTGAGAGGCCCGCGTACAGCAAAAAAAAAAAACAAAAAAAAACAAAAAAAACAAAAAAAAACAATAAAAATATTATAGTGAAAAAAATATATAGTGAATAGATAATAGTTTATTGTTTCTTAAATACATACTTATATTTTTTCGCAGTTTTAACTTCTATCATAATAAATGTTGATAGATATAATGCACTGAACAAAAGCTCTTAGGGGGTCTCCAATAATTTTTAAGAATTCAAGTCCTGGGCTTCCCTGGTGGTGCAGTGGTTAAG
Source organism: Physeter macrocephalus (assembly GCF_002837175.3). Taxonomy (NCBI): domain Eukaryota; kingdom Metazoa; phylum Chordata; class Mammalia; order Artiodactyla; family Physeteridae; genus Physeter; species Physeter macrocephalus. The sequence goes on from NC_041222.1 coordinate 1,490,871, forward strand.
AATCCTCCTGCCAATGCAGGGGACATGGGTTCGAGCCCTGGTCCGGGAAGATCCCACATGCCGCGGAGCAGCTAAGCCCGTGCACCACAACTACGGAGCCTGCGCTCTAGAGCCCACGAGCCACAACTACTGAAGCCCGCGTGCTTAGAGTCCACGCTCTGCAACAAGAGAAGCCACCGCAGTGAGAAGCCCGCACACCGCAATGAAGAGTAGCCCCTGCTCTCTGCAACTAGAGAAAGCCCGCGTGCAGCAACAAAGACCCAACGCAGCCAAAAATAAATAAATAAATTTTTTAAAAAAATGAATTCAAGTCCTAAGACCAAAAAGTTTGAGAACTAGCTGTACTGGAGTATTTCTAATTTGCACATGTAACAATGCTTATTCCTATAAACCTAGCTCACACATTATGGTAACATATATCTATGACAGAGTGTATGTCTTGATAAATAATTCAAGACTCCTGTGTGTGATACCTGAGGGGTTTTTTTGGTTTTTTGTTTGTTTGTTTGTTTCAGTTTTCCTCTGGCTCTCAGTTTTTCTCTGGCTATATTTTAATCTCTTCAGAATGAATGTTTGCCTATTGTTTCTAAGAAGCAGCCACAGGCTTGTGTGAAAAACAAGTGTTAAAAGCAAAAAGTTTCTGCATCTAAAAACTCATAATTTCCTAAAACATTTGCTGAATGTCTCACAACTTATTAAGTGAAGTCATCTATGAATGCAAATGCTGATTAGCAATTTGGCAATAGCCCAACATTCACAGAATTCACATAGCTTTTCTTTAAACCAGTAGTTCATACATGATTAATTAGAACATCTCATTTATGTAGTGTGCACTTTAGCTCATTACTCTAAGTAAAACTCGTTAAGTATTTACATTTAGATAATTAAAATCCGGGTACACCCTTAAGAAAGATGCATACACTTTAGGCAAAGTGATTTTTTTCCTTTATACCACTGAAAGTAAATTACAGCCTCATTTACAGCATCATGTGTACCAGTTTCAGAGCAGAGCACAGTACTGCCTCATCTCCGGATCCTTAAAAGATATACATTTTTTAAACATATAAGTGCAATAAGAATGATCAAATGATTGCAGAGTTGTTTTGAAGGGCCACCCAACCACACACTAGCATCGATGCTGTTTAAAATGTAAGATGCTCACTTCAAACAGTTATCATATCCTCTGTCATACCTACAAGACTATATTATTAAAATAGACATTGGAAAACATTTTCATTGCCTTATTATTTTTCCAAGTAAAATTGTCAGTTAAGAATTTTCTGGTCAATGTCCACAATACAAATGTAGAAACAACTTGGTTAATTGAGAGATTTAGGAAAGAAGAGTTTTGATTCCTTGAATTTTCTGATTTACGAGTAATGGCAAAAACCTCTTTTTCTCTTAATCCAGCTGTTGAAAATTATCTAGGATGCATTGTTTTACATCTTAGATAATTTCTGTTTACAATGTAACAAAAATGTATGTTTTGTTTAAAACACACATTGTAATAACATAAAATGTGGAATGCTTCATCTGATAAAAAATATTTTCAACCAATTCTTATTATGAGCCTTTCTCTCCTTGCCATTTGTTCCCTTCTCCTTAAAAATACAAACCAAGTAATATAATGGAGGATTTGAAATATCTGGATTTTTTATATTATTGTTAGCTAGTAAAACTATATCCTCGATATCTATATGTATTTGGATTTACACTCAAAATTAGTTTTCAGGGTTTTGTTTTGTGGTGATGCTTTTTTCGGTGGTGAATTCAAGATTCAACCCCTTTCTCGCCTGTAAGTTCACATCACTGAACATAAAAATGTAAAATCAGATGGTGAGCAAGCACTTATTTTTGAGGAAGTTTTAAAATGGTTCATGATCAAATTTAAAAACTGAACTGGCCTTTTGTAACCATCAAGAGAAGCTGATTGCAGACAACAGATCATAATTCTCTATTCTAAAAATCCACTCTTCAAAGAAAGAATAAATCTCTATTAAAAGCTGATGATTCTCAAATTTGCAAGCATCCGTTTTCTAGATGTCTTTATAACCTTGCAAGTAACTCTAGTCCAGTACTATAGATTTTGTATTTATGTAATGCTTATTAAATCAACAAATTATTCTTGTTTTAGGATAAGAGTCAACATTGAAAGATACTTTCTAAGCCAACTAGAATGAGACCAATATGCCTAAGAAACAGCTGCAAAGATGAAATATCTATCTTTTTCTAAAATCGGAGTATAGTTGGTTTACAACGTTGTATTAGTTTCTGCTGTACAGTAAAGTGAATCAGTTATACATATAACCACTCTTTTTTAGATTCTATCGTACCTCAACAAGTCTCAACGTAATCACGTGGTTTATGGACCTACCTCATGAGGGTTTTGTAAGGATTATATTACATAATACATGTTAATATTATATATTATATAATACATTATATAATACAACGTCAAAGTTCTTTGAAGAGTCTGGAACACAATTAACAATAAATGGCAGTTATTGTTGAAAATAGAAATGACAATTTTATGAAATTCATATTGTGTGTGTCATTCTGCAAGTAAGTCCCTACTCTGATTACCTAATATAGTTGTGTCTTCCCATTGCCAGAATAAATACAAACACTGCTTCCAAAGAAATTGAAAAAAAAAGAAAAGTATTCAAATATAAAACAATTCATTTCATTAATCAAGTTTGTGGTCAAAGATACATTTGGTACAAAGAGCCAATAGACTAGAAACTTGGAGAAAAAAAGGGAACACTCAAACACTCCTTCCAGCAAGGAAAAGACTCAGCGTGCAAGGTGACAAGAAGTAAAACCCTCCTCTTGGAGCAATGAATGACAAAGTCTTGCTTGGGAAAATGAAATATAAAGTTTACATCAGGTAGTACCCTTTTACCTTTCCTGCTATTTTTTTTTTTTTTTTTGCTATTAAGAAAAGAGCAAAATGGGACTAGGAGTTTGTGGGTTACATAATCTCTAATGTAATAACATCAGCATTTTAAAACCTGATTTAAAAAAAACTCTTTAAAAGCAAAGGAGATCTTGCCAGCAAATATAAACACACAATGTTGAGAGGCTCAAAAAGCACAAGGCCATGCCTTTAAGTGGTTTAGGTTGCACACTCATTCTCCATTCCCCCTGTAATCCCCTGTAATCGGAAAGTCCTCTATTAGCTAAACAGTACCTAATTGGTCTTGAGCACATTGAGTGTACATGCGTGGCTCCAGTGCTTTACCTGATTTGAAGTGAATTCAAAAGACATCTGCAAACTCAGAAAGCAGGTTCCCATATGGTTGGGGGAGGGTTGGGACCCTTACAACACTTTTGCCTTCAGCAAAAATGTATTTCAATATAATTATAGGAGATAGCTTTCAATATGTCATCTCTATTATAGCAGCTGTAAATTATGAAGTGAATTGCTTGTGTACAAGCACTTCTTCTGGTACAAGCTAAGTAGGAGAGCTGCATAAGGCATGATATATATCTATTCTTTTTTAACTGAGAACAAATCTCTAAGTCAAATTTCATTTGCAGAAACCAATGTATCCATTTCCCTTTGGTAGAGAGGTAGAGGAAACAAGACCATCAATTCTTTAAAACAGGCTTCCCAGGACTCTTGGCTCAAGTTCATTAGGAATTCACCTATTCTAATAGTCGGGACTTTAATCAGAAGAGCATATTTGAAAGATAAAGTAAAAACCTTCTTCAAAACTTGTAGCTAGTCCCATCCCATAGTTCAGGATGCCATATAAGCCTCCATTGCCTGGCTGCCTTTGGGTCTCATAATTATATGGGGATCCCGTGTGTACAAAATAAAAAATTTGTTTTCCTCCTTTTAAAACAAAAAACTTGTAGCTAATCAACAAGAAGACAAAGAAGCAACCAGGTTTTCCTCCCAGCTAAAGAGGAAGGCAGTGCAACCAAGACAAAAGCATTACAACACAGTTGCTGCAAGCTTTGAAAAATTATCATATTCCTCTTAGCTGTCAGGATCAACAAAAGTAAAATAGGGGCTTCCCTGGTGGCGCAGTGGTTGCGCGTCCGCCTGCCGATGCAGGGGAACCGGGTTCGCGCCCCGGTCTGGGAGGATCCCACGTGCCGCGGAGCGGCTGGGCCCGTGAGCCATGGCCGCTGAGCCTGCGCGTCCGGAGCCTGTGCTCCGCAACGGGAGAGGCCACAACAGAGGGAGGCCTGCATACTACAAAAAAAAAAAAA
>NC_041222.1:1495259-1502759 GCF_002837175.3 Physeter macrocephalus
CTGTGCTCCGCAAAGGGAGAGGCCGCAACAGTGAGAGGCCCGCGTACCGCAAAAAAAAAAAAAAAAAAAAAAAAGTAAAATAGTTTTGGTTTTCCTTTTAGGTGATAGTAATATTCAAGAATCTTACTTTAATATATATTCTATGCCTAATATTTCAAGAGCATTTATAAGTGAATCTAGATGGTTCTCATTAAGAAGCATTACATCTGAGCCTATGTAATGTAAACACATGATCAAAGGACATTTTCTGGAGAAAAAAAAAGGACAGGATTTTAAAAAACAGTACCATTCCTAAAACATACACAGAAAGCTGAGCCTTGCAGCTTGGATTTAATTTTGCTCTAACTGTAGCTCTAGTCTGCTTAGCTTTGTAAATGTGGCTGCGTTTATAAGGTACTTTAATTTACTGCAGTGGTGGTGTTTGTTAATTTTATGGCAATCTAAATCTAAACAGGCTTCAGATACATTTTCATTACAGCTTCATTGCAAAACAGAGTGGAGTGAACAGCTCTAAAATTCCAATGTAGTTTATTTCTTTTAGTAAAAGACTCAACACAATTTTCTGACAAAGCCTCTGCCTTAACATATATGTTCTTCCTATTTACTAATAAGCTTTCTGTCACTCAAAGTACCCATGTTCATGTACTTTTAGGAGGAAAAATATAATGTCTGTAAAGTGATTAAAATAGTTGTTTATTTTTCTATCTCTACTCTGATCCTATCCCAAATGCAATCCAACATCGGCAAATAAGAGAAAAATCAGAACGTATCTGAATTATTCACAAACTGTAATTGTTAAAAACAAGATAAGAGACCCAAAAGGGAGTCACTTTTGCTATGCCCCAAGTTTCAGCGTCTCCTAGGAATGTAATCTTAAACCAGTCAATCTGGAACTACTGGGTCAGCACCCGTGAGGTCATCTGCCTGACAGATTCTGCCAGGACCTAAGGGAAGGCAACCTTGCCACAACGGACCCTCTTTTTGCTAGTATCACTTCCTCGTCCCGCTCTTGTCTGCGTGTAAGAGACTTTCATTTCGTACAGCTCCTGGGAGCTCCTTTCTATGTGCTAGATGAGATGCTGTTCAACTCACGAATCGCTGAATGAAGCTAATAAGATCTTTAAAATGTACTCAGTTGTATTTTATTCTTTTTTTTTTTTTTTTTGTGGTATGCGGGGCTCCCTCTGTTGTGGCCTCTCCTGTTGCGGAGCACAGGCTCCGGACGCGCAGGCCCAGCGGCCATGGCTCACGGGCCCAGCCGCTCCGCGGCATGTGGGATCCTCCCAGACCGGGGCGCGAACCCCGTTCCCCTGCATCGGCAGGCGGACGCGCAACCACTGCGCCACCAGGGAAGCCCCAATTCTTTAACATACATAAGTAGCAGCATAATTCAATGGAAAAAGAAGGCATATTGTCAGAAACTGATTTCAAAACCTGATTCTGACACTAACTAGATGTGTGACACTGGACAAATTACTTAAGTCTCATTTTCTCATCTGTAAAATGTAAATTATGATGCCACCATCTAGTTTAGAAATGCCACCCCTTCATCCCACTTAGTTCTTCGTAGCCCTTCTAGTAACTCCAAAGTATATCCCTGAAAGTTCTATCCCAGATAAAGCCCTGTATCCCAAAAATATGAAAAGACCATCTTGTGTCAACTCACTGATCCGAACAAACTTAGGAACTACAGACAGAAGAGCAATAAAAGTCAGCTTCAAAGACAGCTCAAGAGAACTCAATGCTGCTTTGTTCTTTCTAAAACAATTCGGAACCTACAGGAGAAAATTTGTAAACTAAATTTCTGTTGAATCAGCCAACTAGTCATCATACTTTATTTGTCCATAATACTGCATAGATTTCATATTAATATATCTATATTTTTCCTTCTGAAAGTGTTAAAAATGAGAAAGGAAATATACATTCAGTGGTTTTTTTATTAGGCTACTGAACATATCTAGAAATAAGATTCATGATTACATTTTAAATGTTTGATATTTAAAACAAAAATACATACTGTAGATTAGTCTATGAAGAACTTGTGGGCACATGTGTATTCTTAAAGCAAACAAAACAAAACAAAAACCTTGGTGAAAATGACTGACACCAGCTTCACCCAACTTCTAACAGGGCTGAAGGGAGAAAATAAGGTGGCTGGTGTGAAGAAACATGGCACAAGATAGTAAGGAATCACCTTAATTTCTCAGCTAAAAAGATGAGCCATTTGACCCCTAGTACTATAGATCTTTCCACGCAAGGTGACTCATAGTATTTATTTAGTAAGTACATACAGATGTATTTAACATAAAGTTATGCAATTAGGGTTATACTACAAATTAGAGTTGTTTTCTACTGTTTATGCTCAGGGCAACCTTTTCAACCATGACTTATTTTGTTTACTCTCAATTATTCATATGTCAAATCAGAAAGCTCAATTTTTTTCATATATATACACAAGACCACTTTTCCAAAATTCTTATTTGCATATCTTCTACCAAAGTTTATTCCTATGAATGAGACTAGAGATACAGTATGAGATCCCAGAAAGCCTACTCAGAAAAAAGATAACGTCTTATAATATTAATTTATATTGTATTTTAACATAAAGCTACATAAATCTTTCTACCAGTCCTCAAAACACACTCACCTCTGGGACAGAATCCAGCATTTTTTAAAATAATACCATATCCAGAATATTAGAGAAGGCAATGAAAATAATAACATATACAACTGAAACTTTACAGGGAACTTAGAAGAAAAATCAATATTAAAACTGACCAGGGCATCACACTAAGGTGTTTGGACTTTAATAAATGCCTGACTAAATAGTGAAGTATTTATGGGTGAAATGACATGATGCCTAGGACTTATTTTAAAATACTCTACCCACTCCCCCCCAAAAAAGAGTGGGGGCAAGGGGAGATAGACAAAATAAGATTGACAAAATGTTGATAACTATTAACCCGGATGATGAGTATCTAGGCAGTTCCTTATTTTAGGTTGAACTCTATAAAAATGCCAATACACAACTGTTTATGACCTAAAAACTTGTTAATTTCATAGCATTCAGCTTAATATTCTCTTTATTTTGGGCACATTTAAACATTTCCATAATAATTTTTAAAAAATTACCTTTCAGTGAGAATTCCTCAAACTAAGCAGGTTTTTAGCCTTAAACGAACAACTCAAATATGTTTAAAATGAACCACCAACATTTTACCTTGTCTCACTGAATCTAAGACTTACTTATTTTTCCCCACATTTTAACATCTCTGAAGTTTGGAAGCATTTTACTGTCAATGGCATGTTATACTTCAATTGGGCAGTTAATTTTTTCTTGCTGGTGGTACATAACACCATGATACGGCTTAAAATCAAAGATATCTTAGAGTCAAAGAAGTATAGTTAATATAATTGCTGAGAATAGCATTTCTAATCCATACTTTCTTTCTAATCAGGAATTTAGCACACAATGCCTAGTGTTCCCTAACCCAGGAAACCTGTAATTATCTTGGGAGGTCTCCCCAAAGAGAAAGGCCAGAACCTGCTTACTTTGTGAAGTTAGCTCCCTCCCTTTAGCCTGGCACAATCCTGAAGAATTAATTCCTAGGAGGATTCTGTAGCTCGCCGCATAGCAGGCAGAGCTCACTATGCAATGCTTCCCTTTAAAAGTTGTTATAATAGCTATGAACGAGGCCAGTGCATAACTGTTAATGATATAGAGCTTTGACGAGCACCAAGCAGTGAGGTTAGAGGGGAAGGATGGCTGTAGGTGTGGTAGTAAGGGCATGTAAATGTGAGGCATGAGTAAAACAAGTCGATGGGATAAAATAGGTTTAGCTTCACCTCTAAAATTGCAAAGGGACTTCATTCCATGAATCCAACAATTCACTTGGATTTTTGCATTGACCTTATTTATTCTGCTCTTTCTGTTAACACCTACCCCTCACAGCCCTCAGAATTAGTTAGCGCAGTCTGTCAGAAGAGCAATAGAGGGTTTGTGTAGGACTATGAGAGTGGCGGCTGCTGACCTGTTCATATTTCTCCAGTTCTGTGTGATAGATTTGTCTGATCTGGGTCAATTTGGCTCTGTAATCTGAGTGTTCAATAGAGTTATCTGAAGAACCTCCAGAGGCTGCCGCGGCTGCAGCTGCTGCCGCCGATCCCCCACCTTTCTCAGGACCTGAAACCCCTTCTGCCAAAAGCATATTGTCCAGTCTCATTAGCTGGGGATCGGGAGGGTCCTCCTCCTGGGCTCCTCTGATGCTGAGACCTTCAAGGAAGAGAGAGAGAGACAGAGAGAGAAGAAGCGAGAAACAGGACAAACAGTGTGAGTATTTTATTTATTTGAGTAAATGATCAAACAACATCAGTGCACTACAATTCATTCTGAGAATTTCATTGCTCGCATTTTATCAATAAGCATAAGTAAGTATGAAAATTCTTACTTCTGTGAAATTTCTAGTATGACCCTCTCTCAATATATTCCATATTGGATCCTTGGAAAAAAGTAACCCTGGCTTCTCAGAATATTCTAACAGCCAATCTTCCCAGTTTTAGATGATTTAAGCAAAAATGGAAAGGGGTAAAAAATTCAAGATTTTGAGAAAGAAAAAAAATAATTCCAAGGATATAAAACAAACTCATCAAAAGGTAGTTATTTTGTTTCTCCATACAGTTGGAAAAACAGAATTTAAAATCCCATAATTAATTCACAAGCTATATCCAAAAATTAGAATATAAACAGGATTAGATGGGCTTTTCCATCATGTAATTTCAGGGAGAGAAGAGAAGTACATACATTATAAGGGTAATTAGCTATGCTTTAAAAATATATATTATTAAATGAATTTGTTAAGCAACTGCCAGCAAACTATAAAACCAGGACACTACATACAGTATCGAAAATATACCATCAACATGGCTACAGTGCTGGACACAGTAGCCTCAATCTAATTTTGCTTTTAAATCAAGAACTTCCTAAGTGATGCCCAGTCAGCAACCTCATCTGAGTACTATAGATCACAGCTGACAATTCATAGGTTTAATCAGGTCACAGGCTTTCTGCCAAGATGTTTTCAACAACATAGAAGACAAAGTTTTAACGTAATTATCATGGTATAAAAAGCGGTGGAGTCATGACAGCTCAAAATCAGCATTTTCATTAATGTGTAACATAATCTAAAATATCCCAGCCCAATTAACCTCAGTAAATCTGTTTAAAAGCAGGTTCCCCATACTAGTTACAAGGCATCTTGGGGAATGGGGGGGAAGGAAGTTGGCACTTTGCAGGTCTGCAGTTGGTGTCTGCCTTTTGCGTCTGTGCCTGTTGTTGTTTATCCACAGTGGTGCACACTCTGCGTCTAGTGTAACTTAACATGACAGTAACATCTATAAGCTGCCAAGTACTCAACTGAGCACCAGGTCTGCGATTTTATATGCTAACCTAAAACAACCATCAATTCTTTTAAAGAACAGATTTCATTCCTAGATGCCCTAAATTATACCCACAGCATGACAGAGCTCTTGGTTGCCTTAACTCAAATGAACAACTTTAATATCCTCCCTCAAAACACTTTAAAGCTGTCACTTTCATTTAAAAATATACTTCAGAATAATTTCAACTGGGTAATAAAACTAACTCACAATAATTTAAAATTATATCTGTTGCCTATTCAGAGGTAAATAAATAAAGTTTGAAAACCACAACATACTAAGACAATAAATTCATTTAGGGAACCAAAAAGTTAGATACCTCTCTTAAGATAAAATTGGTATCAACACATTGCTAATAATTAAAGATAGACAAACGTGTATTTGCTATTTCTTCTAGATCTAGAAGAAACTGCCAAATATTGGCTATATTAGTATTTTTAGTTTAGCATCTTTGATTTTCTTCCCTTCACTTTGTTAGATGTGAAAATCTCATGGCCTAGAATGCTTGTAGTTCCACATACCAAGTTTTCTGTGCATTTGGCATGAAGTAAGGACTCACTGAGCAACATCTTATCTTGTACTTTGGACTCTGTTTCATTTTTATATTATTTGTTTGGGAGTTCCTTAAGTTTCTCCTTTTTAGACTAAATTTTTGCTCACATTTTTGTATTTGTTGTTTCTTTTTTGTATTTACAGATATTGATGTTTCTCCTGGAAATGTATTTTTTTAATCTACCTTCAAGGTTCTTCTGGGTTTCTAGTTTTCCCCTTGTACTTATACATATTGATCTTTTCCCTATGGACATTGGTGAGGTTCTGTAATAGTAAATCAACATACATAGTCAAAGTTATTACACTCCCCTGAACAGTGTGGCAAACAAGAAAAGATGCTCAATGATTAATACACAAGGAAATAGACTGTAAGGAAGACAGAAGAAGGAAATTTGTCAGGAAGAAGTGCAAAGGACACAAAGTAATCACCCATCTATAGCTCTTTTATACGTACCTAATATGTATATAACACCACCATACCAGTAGGAAGCAGCCCTTAAACTCAATAGTAGTGGACACATATAAAAATAATTATAAGTATGTATTTTCAGCTGGTATAATATTCTCCCCTTGTGATGAATAATAACTCTTACTTCTAAAATCATAAGTAAAAAATAAATAAATAAAATCGTAAGTAAATCAACACAAAGTTCATATTCCTTTGGATGAAAAGTACTAGAGCACTTCACAATTAGGCAACGTTGAGAAGGTATTTATCAACACTGAAGTCATTTTCATAACTATAGTTGGAAAAGTGAATGGATTTCTTTCTCTATTAAACAGTCATGATTACGAGTAATACCCAGTTTCCAAGATTATTTTTAATTTGAATATTTCTATTTATTTTCTTACTTTATATTCAAATTACTATTTTACCCCTCATCCTACCTACCTCACTGTTCCCTCACTGTTACTTAGCTTTCCAACCTGCCAAAGTCACACCTTCTGTTATGATGGCTTCCAGTCATAACACCCACTCCTCTAGGCACCTATAAACATCTTCGTGAACCTAAATTTACAAGAGCCAGAATGAATCAAACTGTGTGGTTATCAAAAGATCTTGATATCTTCAAACTGAAACTTGGGAAAACAATAATTTAAAAATTGAACATTGTTGTTTTTAATCCAAAACATACACTGGGACATTTTCAGAGGTTTTACATCTAGGCTCCTTGGTTATCACAGCATTACAAAGTTAAAAATAACAACCCTATTTGGAATCTACTTATGACTACAACATTCATTTCAGTATCCCTAAGATTTAGACAAATCATATAAACAAACTAAAACATTGTTTAACAATGAACTTGGCTTTGTTATAAGCCCACAGTTTTTGCATATCTTTCAGCAAATCCTAATTAGCTGTCTTTCAACATGCTGTGCACCTGCCCCACATATAATGGGAGAGAGCATCTGCATAGACGACTGCATTCGGAGGGCAATAAATAAATTACGGGTCAAAATTATTACAAAGCGTTCTCCGAACAAACGCATACCCTTCACAATACTAAG
>NC_041222.1:1507759-1514548 GCF_002837175.3 Physeter macrocephalus
TGAAACAAATCTGTCCTACAATTAAAACTTTTACCTTCTTTTGTTTTTGTTTTTTGGCCATACCACATGGCATGTGGGATCTTAGTTCCCCAATCAGGGATCACACCCACACCCCCTGCATTGGAAGCGTGGAGTCTTAACCGCTGGACCACCAGGGAAGTCCCAACTTTTTCCTGATTTCTCATAATATTCAATACATGGTCAAATCTGATTGGGTTGGTTTCTTTTTTATTTTAAATCTTCCATTTTATATACTAAAATTTCTTTGCCATAGATTGTGCCGCCAATTACTGCAACATATTTTAATGATATTTAGTATTATTTCTTTTTGCTTTCTCAGTGTTTATGACCTAAGTATCTGTTTTCTTCTTTTGCTCTTTTATGTTACTTTTACTCTCATGTCACTTCCAGCAGTAGAATAGCACTTTGATATATACTGATGATGAAACACTCATGATAGCTGCTCATTATTAGTGGTCTGTGACCACATGCTTCAAATAAGCTCAGAAATCTAGAGAATGGCCATGTGCAGAAGACCACATGGAAAGTAAATGGTGTTTATTCGTTCTGAAATAAGGACACTCTTCTTCCTGCAAATGTACTCATTACCATGTTGTAACTGGCTACACAGTGTTTTGTTAAAATTAGACCAAAGTTAGGCATCTTCTCAATTAGTATTTTGGAAATCTTTAATCAAATATTTCACAGATTAAATACGTGGTATTTAAAAAAACAACACATATAATCCACATATGATACAAAAATTTGGGTCAGAAACTACCACTGTGGAGAAAAATGTGTACCGTTTCAGAAAAATGGTCCTTTTTTCATTCATAATTTTTTTTCAAATGAAAATAATAAACCCCTGTTGAATTTAAAAATACATACAGTACTTAGTCGGTACTTTAAGGTGATCAGTAAACGTCATTCATATATACCTCATGGCAGTAAGAACCCTGCCTCTATCAGATAATTAATCTCATGCTTATCTTTGTATTCACTTCCTTTGCTGCAGCCATCTTCTTTCCCTTTTCTCTAAAACGTTCAAAAGTGAGTATATAAATTACAGTCAGTTGACTTCATTATGAATAGCAAATAGCCACTGGTTCCCTTTTTCCTTCTGCAGAAAGGAATGTCCACTTTATTGTTTTTGTAATACCAAATTATCCTGATGCACAGGCACTGCTCAAAATAGCATACTAGTAAATACGGCATGGAGGTCACGGACATCCTCAGTACATTCCAATGTAACAGCACAGCATAAAGTTTTATCTGTATTATTATAAAGGACACAGACTCAGTTTTATTGAAAGGGCTTCGTGAAGCATGGCATGATTATAGGAAACATGAAATTTATACTACACTTTCCACATGATTTTACTTTTAAGTGTGCTAGCTCTTTAATATAAATACAGCATCTAACTAATGACTGAAGAAGGCTTCTATATTTTCACCCAATAGTCATCTGATTGCCTCTCTCTTAAGGAGTTTACATTTTGCTATAAATACTATAGATGTTTCAGTCAAAGGTGGACTTTGAAAAGGATATTTGTGCTTCTCATGGTCGTACCACATCCATCACTCTATTCCATTAAAAACCATGTAAGTGTCTGAAAAGCACGACCACCCACATGGCATACAGAGGACAATGGCAGAGAAGCTTGAAAGCATTTTCCAAGCAGCAAATCACACAAACAAGACCTCTATGTTAATAATGCATTCATTTACTTATAAATAATCAAAAAGGAATATTCTTAAATACAAATTACAAAAAGGTGGCTGGCTTGGCTAATAAAACAAAACATTATAGTGCAAATTTATTGATAATTTTCTCACAAACCATCTATTTCCTAGTGACCTATATATAAAAGCTTAGCTAAAAGAAAAAATCTATCTATATATCAACTCTTTAAGCAAATAACCTATAGCAACGATATCCAGACATTTTTCATAAACACTTGACTTCCCAAAGCATATTCTAGATTTTGATACTACAGAGATTTAATCCCCCTCTAATAAGAAATTAATGTGTCACATTCACTACAAAGACATCAAAATCAAAGTGGACTGAAAATTACAGCAATTAAATGTAGCATTGCTCATTAGAACAATTAAAAACATTTCCCCTCCAGAGATTAAAATTTTTTTTTTCCAGTTTAGGGGTATTGGGGGCAGAAAGAGTGAGATGGGGCATACGCAAATGGGCATATAAACAATTAATTAGGAAAGCCAATTTAAGGAGAATGAACATTAGGATCCATTGGAAAAGCACCATATCATAATTACAGTCAGTTTTTACCCCCAGTTGCTTAGGGGGCAATGTGTAAATGTACATTTTCCCCCATTGCCTACTTATGAAAAAAAATGTTCATTATTCAACCCACTTTTCTGAAGAGGAAATACATATGCATTAATATAAATATGATTGTAGATTTTTATTAACAGTATACCAATTTCAAAATTGGTAAAAGAAACCTGATTTTGAACTGGGTGTTTTAGGTGGTAAACCATGGAAATGTCAACTTTGATTTGAGCTAACAAAAAGGAATTTAGAGGATGGATAAGCGCCAGGACCTTTGAATTAAATGAAAGACCAGAACACTCCACAGAATGTCTGCAATAACAGTCTCTACAGAAAATTATGAGGAACTACATAAATCCACCCTCTTCCTCTTCACACAGGCTCATTAAAGCTGTACTGACTCTCTGGGCAGCTATAATTCTGCTGACTGATACCCTGGAATCACCCTGTCAATACCCAGTGGTGTGCTGCCTCTCCAACTATCTCTGCCCCTAATATTCCTCTCTTTGATGGGATTTGCTGACCTTTAATCTGATGCTAGTTTACTCTCATCACTGAAGTGTAAGTCGGAGAGCAATAAAATGGCAACCTCACTGATTCAAAAGGGAGAGCTAAAGCCTGCTAACTGTGAATCTAACCTTTCGTAATGGCTCGCACTTAAAGGAGGAAGCATGAAGTGGAAGGCAGCTAAAACAAACAATGTGTAATGCTGAGCACAAGATTTATTAGAATCCCTTTTGCATGGGTATTACAAGAGGACATCAGGGCTGTAAACAAGAGAGACACAAATATTTGCAAGGGAGACCAAAGTCCTGGTCAGAATACCCTGCTATGCCAATACAAATCTCAACAAGAGCTGTGCTATAGGAAATCAAACAAGATTAGATGAACGAAAAAACCTGCGATGACTCCAGGTGGATGTACACAACACTGGAGTAATAAAATCATCATTAAAAATAAGATGTTTCTCTGTGATAGGGTATGAGACTATAATGACTGAAAAACAAAAACTCACATTCATAATGGGTCCCGGGGAATTCAGAGAGCTTGTGGCAATTAAATGCTTCCAAATAATTTTCAGTAGAATATTAAAGGTAGGTTAATAAGACCTCACATTTATTGAGTGTTTCCTATGTGCCAGAGCTGGCTCAAAGTGCTCTACTTGTATTAACTCATTTAATCATCTTAACAATCCTAAGAAGTCAGTACTATTATTATGCCCACTTTTATTATCATGAAACTGAGGCCATGCTCACAGTCCCACAGCTAGACAGTGAAACAGCCAGAATTTGACCCTGGATAGTCTAGCTTTACAGCCTGAACTCTTCACCACCTTTTGTACATATTATGTTAACAGAACTTAAAAGATAGAGTAACTGCCTAAAAGGAACATTCATCTTTATTTTATTTTTGTATTTTTAAGAGTTGGCTCTGGGTCATTTAAAAAGCATCCTCACTCCAAGACTCGTAGTTCATTTGTGAGTTATTCTTTACAAATGTGGTTTGTTTAATATGAGACAAATGATTTTGGAGGGATAAAAATAAATAATATTTTATGAATAACATAAATTTTATTATATTTCTACAATTTTATTATATTTCTCAAAATTAGTCTCTTAAAGATTATCATCAGGTGTATTTTCCAAAAATGTTGACATATAGGAAGAAGTGAGCAACAATTAATTTAAAAGTTGAAGTAATGAAATTTGAATATTTGACATTTTCAAGCAGTATTTATGCAAAAACCAAATGTATTATTCCATGTTTTCAAATAGCAGCAAATTCTAGGCTCTTTTAAATAGAAAAAGAAAGTGGCATTCAGTTTTTTATGACTGATCTCCTGAGGTTTCAACTATTTGGCCAACAAGCTTGAAGGGCCATAGACTGAATCACAAGTACATATATCGATAGATTAGTTTAATATCAACTAGCGGTGGTAATCGAACAAGGCCCCTTTTTACCTGCTTGCACAAAGACTGAGTGTCTTCCATTATAAATTAATCTGGTAAACAAAAAAAGAAGGATCTTTCAGAGTGCAAAACACATGAATCTATATAAAATATACACTAAATGCCAGAGAGTAAACAAAGCGGAAGTTATTGCATAACAAATCTCTTCCAATCCTCTTGGGGAAAACAGAGTCTGACAGTACTGGGTTCTAACAGGTGCAGATAGCAGAAGAATTACTTATTCATTCTACCAGAAAGAAAAAGGATAATAAAAAGCATAATTTAATTTATAATTTATGTTTACAAGTGTTATTTTTAAGAGTTACAGTCTGCGTCGCAGATTACTTGGTCTGGTTCAAGTTGACATGTTGCATCATAGAACAAGCCTGAAGGTTCTTCACAACATGTACAGTAATTAACACGTCATTAACACATTAACTAATACACATTCAACATCATCAATGTTAATAGTATAATAATTAACTTATTGTACATAGCACGTAGCACCCCCTGGCACTTTTCAAAATAAATTTGGAAATGCATAATTTCAAATATTTTAAAAGGTAGCTATTCATATTGAAGTATGTTTCATCAATAAACATTTTTATAGTTGTATATGTGTGTTGTATATGTATTTTGAAAATGAGGCGTATTTAGTGATACTAGAAATTAAGTCTCTATCTGATTCAAGCTGTACTGGTACAAAAATACAAAGAACAAAGACAAGCCTTACTCTGTGAAAGAACTAGTAATACATTAAAAATTTAATACTTGGCAGGTCAAATCTGGATACTCTCTGCTGAAGACAACCAATATTAATGAATCAGACTACAGAGTCATTGTCTGGGATCCCAAAGGAAACAATAATGTGAATACAACAAATTCTTCTTAGAAGAGAAAATCCTGCAAAACTACTGAACAGAACATCATTGGTCAATGCTCTGATCATAAATATGTTAAACCTTATATGATATTTTTGAATGTGCATGCAAGCTAGATCCAGTTTTAACTAAAATTTTACTCTGATTTTATTTTTCAGTTTAGGTCTTTGTAGTGAACATCTTTGCATAATCATTTGCCTCACCATTAACCTCTCTCCATATAAGAAATAATAATTTATTTTAAAAAATACAAGTTCTGTTTTATTTCCACAATAGATCTAAAAGATAGAAGTAAAGCAGCTTCTTCAAGAAATGGAAGATTTGGGTTTCTCTAACAATGAAGGTGACACAATTAAAAGAAGGGCAAAGAAAAGACAACATCAGATGTCATGGACCAAACAAGGATCCTGTCAGATCAGGTAGCCACTTTTCACAGTTGATCTGGAGAACTCTGAGTAGTAAATTGGTAACAAGAAAAGAGTGCGAAAGGATGAGATAAACAAAATAAACACATTATAGACAGTCTACCAGGTGAACGCGAGTTAATTACTGCCCGGTTATTATCTATAAAATTTTGAAACTGTTATTGGAAGTGAGACCCTCTGGAAAACATAACTAGCTGGTTAATTGGCTCAACTAACTATTGGTACATAGGCGCCCCATTATGTACCAGATATATAGTCTTTTCCTTTATACTCTTTCATTCATTCATGCTTTCATTCTACAAACTTCTACTAACTACCCACTATATGCACAGCACTGTGCTAAAACTCATATACAGCTTGTTCAGTAGAAATTATTGATCACAACTAAGTAACTTCACATTCCATTAAGAAACAGCTATTTCAGAAATGCAGTTTTGAAGTACAATTGCTAAATTTTAAATCAATTAACATACGTTATCTACTAAATTTAGTTGTACAAAATATCTATATTCATTTAGTTTTCATATGCAGTCGAGAAGCTCAGGTAAGATTAAATGTCAGATAATGAATTTATAAATACCCTCTAAGTAAAAGCATTTATTTAAGAACATGAAATTTATCACTATCTTTTTCTTTATTTAAGTCAGTTTTGTTACCAGCTACCTTTGAGCTCCCTGGCATTACTGGTGGTAGCAGGTAAACAGCACATCAATTTGAGACCAGAGAACTAGTGAAAATATTAACAACCAAAAAAGGTGTTAAATTAAATTTTCTCCCAGCTTTAAAATTCTACAATTCTATAATAATGACCAAAAAAAAAACTAACAAAAATACATAAGCTTTAAAAAATATTTTAAGCTGCCTTTTAGAAAAGATTTAAGGACTCTCACCTGGTATCTAATAATAGCTCTCTTAATATTTGGTTAGAGAAAGAATAAATTATAATTTAATCCTTGAACAACAAAGTATCTCCCTATTTAGTTCTTGGTCTATGGTAAGAACCTGACAAAACACTCCACTTTTAAGCATTTAGTTTTCTAGGAATTACATTTTTAAAAGATCAGTTATCTGATAAAATACATTCCATATTCTGCACATTACTTAGGAGCTGTGTCTCTTTTTAAAAAGTATCAAGTCATATTTGGGGGACTAGAATTATGATATTAAAATATATCATTATACACACACACACACACACACACACACACACGCACACACACACACACACACAC
>NC_041222.1:1514720-1540059 GCF_002837175.3 Physeter macrocephalus
ACACACACACACACACACACACACACACACACACACACACACACACTTGAGTGTCCATAACTAGAATAAGACATTTGTTTTTACTACATCTCTATTTGGTTTGTTTGGGTATAAAGCTACCTGCATATAAAGGCTACACTGTGGGTGAGCTGAACCATCATCAGTTTATCCTGGGGTCTTCTGCACTACATACAATTATGCTGGGGTCACCTGGGTTATATAGGAAGCCTGAAGTTTTAAACCGTCATTAGAATATTGTGGCTTGATTTTAACAATACAGCAGTGCTTCTAATGATCGTAAAGGTAATTCACTATTCAGACCCCAAGCAAAAGATGCAAATGTACCACTGAAAGCTCCTTATTAAATACCCACAGGCTACATCTCTGTACAATAAGTGGTCCAGGTCTTTTTAGAACATACTAATTAGATGAACAGAGAATCAGAAAAATGCAAAACCAGGTCAAGCAGCAAAAATAGTGAAGTGTTAAAAAAAGGGGGGGGGTATGAGAAAAACAGCAAATAACTCCATCCCACCATTATTAAAAAATTATCTACAATAAGTAGGCAAAATAAATCATGTCAGGTCACTATGTGACTCACCCATATTAGGGTGGATATTACTATTAAAGTTAAGTTTTAAGTTTATTGTCAGGGATATGCTTAACTGATGATACAATACTATGAATAATACATTAAGCAAAAGCCCAATCTAAAATTAAATTTGCCTTGGGTTGTCTCCCATTACTAGAAGCATTCAGAATTATTCTGGTTTATAAATGAAAGCTAATATCAAGAAAATACTTTTGGGGGCTTTACTCTTTAACAGTTACATACACAGAGGTGTCAAACCAATACCACCACCATTTTACATAAGACAATGCCCTCAATTCTCAATTACTTCTCGACAAGCACATATATAGATATATTTAATAGAAAAATATTACATTTGTCATTTAAAGTGTATCAAAAAATCAAATAATTTATTTTCATATGAAATGTTTGGCCATGTTACCTTTTTTAAAGTCTCCCTGCTCTAATCCTAACTTTGTAGAAACTGCGAAGTGGAGAGTCTAGTACTACATTCCGGCAGTGAGGCACTGAGATGGTCACCAGGTGACCAAAAAGCTGTAAGACACTGCCAATGGTATTTTGAAGCTCTGTGATTTTGTGCTCTGCTCCTCTCTCTTCATGTACCCTCTGGCAATATCACACACACACAGACTGCTCGCCATTCCACCCCCCCCACCCCCGCCAGCTCTCCCTCTCTAGCTCTCTCTCTCTCTCTCTAAAGACTGTGATATACACAATAAGGGAAAAAATAAACTAGGCATATGATATAAAGGGCTGTCATCGCATACATTTTTTGGAAAACAATTTAGCTTCTTTAGTGGTACTTATTGAAACCAGCACTTTAGCAACATTACTTTCAATACCACAGAAGTTTCTTTTATTAAATAACTTACTGAAGAAAAATACCTCCTGATGTCAAACTGGGGTGGGGTTTTTTTGTTTGTTTTTGGTACCAAATCAGTCCTGAATTCAGCCATTTCTATTTTAGTACTTGTGTATTATTTTAAAAGACTAACTGTTTTACATGAATTTGGGCATTTACTTTAAACAATAAAATTGTACTCATATACTTTCAACAACTTTAACATTCAATATAAAATAACTATGATACAAATAATCTTAGACACCCAGAAGAAGTACTAAATCAATCCACTACAACTCACATTTATGAAGCTTGAGCACTAGACCAGAAGCCCAAGGATGTGGATCCTCATCTCATATGTGCTGTACTATTTGGTTGTTGGCCTTGGGCAAGTTGCCTCCCCTGAGTCTCATTTCCCTATCTATGAAATGAGAGGAGTCAGCTAGACATTCTATAGATTCCCTTCCCTCAAAAGGTTCAGCATTTAGTTAGGACTCTATGATAGTGTGATTATAAACTATAACAAGTGGTCCAAAGATTCTGAAATGAGCCCTAGAATTCAAAAGGCCGTTGAACTCATTTTATTTCCTCTGTAAAGCAAATTTGAACCATTATTACACTAAATTCTCTGAAATTTAACCTGCATCACATTCTAAAGGAGATTATAAAAGTTCCTGGGAGAAAATCTTGCTAGAGAAGTGGAAATAGAGGCAGGGAATGGGTAGTGGGAGGGTGTCCATACTGGTGAGGGTGTCCATACTGGGAGGCTGTCCATATTGGTGAGAATGGTAGCTCCCAACTGATAAATTTTATTCTAAAAATGCAAAACACTGCCTCAGGACCTCAAATCTCTTTCCTAGCCAAGAGACCACCAGTCCACAGAACTATAGTGCAAGAAGGAACCTCAGCATCTATTCCTTCACACAGTTGACGTGAGGCTCAAGTTACAATTCTTACATAAAAACCACTGTACTTAAAAAGCTCATTAAAGTAGGGTGCATTTCTGTAGTGCATTGGGTAGTTCTTCATAAAAGGAATGCTGTCTGTAAGTGAATGATAATTTAAATAAGTCACCTTAATATTTTAATTATTATAACAATGATTGAAAATTGAAAATATATGTATTTTATTTAATTTTATTTAAAACAGCCAATCTTGAATTAGGGCTTGTTAAAGCCAGCTAGTGGTAAATATATAATCATGTAGTTTAAGGTCTTTACAGGATGCTATGCAAATGATAATTCTGCCCATGTCCAATACAGAATAAATACGCACTTGTACGGAAAGCTCCCATAAACTTTGATGCTGTTTCTTACTTCCATCCAGTACTTTTAAATCAGATACCTCAAATAGCAGTTTTCCCTACATAAACTAGAAGTACAGTAAATCTCAGTATGTGGTCTTTTAGACATGTGAATACATTTTGCTGGTATATATGGCATTTCAGAATGGTTTAGGCCTCTAACTAATTTGCTGAAGATGATTCAAATATTTTAAACCAAAATTGTAAGTAACAATTGCCAGAAAGCAGTAATAGTGATAATTCTGAAAATCTAGAAAAGACTTCATCAATTCATACTTAGATCACTTACCATTCTAAAACGTACTCTATTTTTTCTGGTACTCTCCATAAAGTCTTGAGTTTGATTGGATGATATAATAAGCAAAATAACTTATGAATGTTTTTTTCCCTCAAGAAGCTATTCTAAATGAATTAGTCCTCCACGAATTAATGAATTCATATTTTAAGATGCATTTGCAAAATGTTCTATCATTCCAATAATAATTTGCAACCTAGTTAAGAAATGTTAGTCTACCGGGGGAGGGGGGAAAGTCTAATGGGGAATGAATGTCATGTTTGCACAGGAAAAAAAGGACATATGAATATAAAGCCCATATGTACTGGTTTTGACATGACACTGCATTTAAGTGATTTTATGCATATTATTTCAAATATTCAATAGCATTTAGATATATGTTTAACTACTGAAACCTTTTAAACAATGATTAAATTTTTAAAATCACATTAAATTACAATGTAATCTCTTGAAATCAATTATAAATGAACAGGAAAGGAAACAGTTAATATACTACTTAGAGTAATTAAGAGTTGCCAATCTAATTATAGCTGGGGATATGAATGCTTTAACATTTGTTAGAGTGTAAAAAACAAACCTTTAATGCAGAGACTTTGTTCACAAACATCTAATGGAGACCTCCTCTACCTCACTCTGTGCTTCTCTGCTGACACAACAGCAATGGGTTCAGATTGAAGAACTTGTCAGCAATCAGGCAGGAGGAGGCTAATTAGCTTGTAGGTTAATGAGTGTGATGGCTCTTGACAGCATTTTGCTACAGCCTCTTCAGTATTTAAACAATAAATGATTACTTATATACAGTTGAGACATTCTAATCATAATAGCCAAGCCCACATTTGCTTTTCTAAGTATAAAATCAATTCCTTTGTTTCTAAATCAAAAATATTTAAAATTTGCATTAGTTACATGTCTATCATATTCTTAAAATATGCTGGGAAGGAAATGGGCATTTAAAAAGGTAATAAATTGAACTTTATATAGATGTATGCCCTTTTGAGTTGAAAACTTCCATTGAAAGGATGCCTGGTTGGTGAAATAATTGGGTTGCTGAATGATAATTTAAATATGGCAGCTTTTTAGTAATGTGCAACAACTTTCCTTAAAAAAATAAATTCAAGACTTTTAATTTTTTAATTCTAGGTTTCTCTCTCTGTGAAATAGGTATACAAGGCGCACACAGAGGAACCTCTTCGCTTACCTTGTCAGTTACTAGGGATTTGAAAACAGGTGGTGAATTAAGGAAATAGCTCTATAGAGAGATTAACCCATTTCATCAGCCAGTGGAGAAGGAAATAAGAACATTTTTACCATCCCTATAATCCATATATTTAGTGGTAACACAAATGCCTTAATAAAAGCACTAAGGAAAAGAAAGTACTTTGCAACATTTTGATTTACTTTGTAAAGTAGCAAGTATTAAAATCTAAATAGTCTGATTTTTATTTACTTGAGAAGAAAATGATGTGTCCAAGAAAACCTTATCTGAGAATTAAACTGAACTTTAGCTGCATAATATCAAGGGAGGTTATTTCAATTTAATATTCAGTGCTCCCTAGAAATTTGAGCACAGACATGGAAGAAACACCTGCTGAGATTCACACTGCTTTCTAAATTACTTTGCATGCATGAAAATATTATTTGTGTACCTTCTCACTACTGTATGATGAACATTTGAATAAAAATAGGAAAGTAATAAAAATTTCAAATATGTATGCTCTGTTTTATGTTTAAGAATAAAAAGTATTATATCCAACACAATTACAGTAGCCAACAAATAACTGTACATCAAAAAGCTTTAGCAGACCTGGGCAGATTTAACGGGGAAAAAAGAAACTAGTGTAAAAACCAAAACAGTTGGTTGGAGCGTGAAAAGCTCCAGGTGTAGTGAGTGCCTATAATTTCCCAGGGATGAAAGAAATAATGCAAATTCAAATTCTGTGGTTACTTTGTCACTTTCCCTTAGTTATTTTGAATAATAAATCTTGAGAGCCAAAATACAAATATTTAAAGAATTTTCCATCGTTTGTGTGCTACTTACACATCTGAATTCTCTATTACATTATAAACAATATATGAATATAGGTTTCTCTGTATCAGGCGTACATTCTTTTTTTTTAATTAAATTTATTTTTTTTTTAATTTTTGTCTGCGTTGGGTCTTCATTGCTACATGCGGGCTTTCTCTAGTTGTGGTGAGCAGGGGCTACTCTTCTTTGTGGTGCGTGGGCTTCTCATTGTGGTGGCTTCTCTTGTTGCAGAGCACGGGCTCTAGGTGCATGGACTTCAGTAGTTGTGGCACATGGACTTCAGTAGTTGTGACTCGCAGGCTCCAGAGCGCAGGCTCAGTAGTTGTGGCGCACGGGCTTAGTTGCTCCGCGGCATGTGGGATCTTCCCGGACCAGGGCTCGAACCTGTGTCCCCTGGATTGGCAGGCATATTCTTAACCACTGCGCCACCAGGTAAGTCCCAGGCGTACGTTCTTAAATAACATAGTATTAACATATTGTTAGCTTACAGGTACAGGTATGTCTTATCACACATACATGAAGCCTACTGTAATTTTATAATTTTTATCCCTAAGATGGTTAATATAGATCCTGAAGCCCCAAAGGTCATCACAATGCTGTGCTACATCCCGGTAGGTATGTAAGCAACTTTTCCTAAGCTCTAACCTAATTAAATTTTAGAGAATCAAAATTTTCCTCCAAGTTATATGATTAATTTCAACCTAGTGACTTTTTTGGGGAAACTGACACCTAGCCAAAATCACAACCCATTCTGCCTGTTTAAATGAGACTATTCCTCAATCTGAAAAATTATTTATAGAGATTTTTTACTACCCTTGTATACTGCAATGTTATTTCCTTTCCCACACACTAGCAAAGTCCATTTTCACAACTGCTATAAAGCGGCATGTTCACAGCTAGTAAAACAACTCAATAAATAGCCTCACGAAGCTATAGCTGTCTCATATCCTTTCCTCAATAAAAACAGAGGTGAACTGCTTATTTTCAGCAGCACACTATGAGAAGACAGAAGCATTATGACTGCTCATACATTCTGACTATCATTTGCCACAAGCTATATCTGTCAGCATTAAATAAAGCTGCATTATAAATGTAAACAAAACACCCACATCTACAAAATGAGCTGTCCGCCATGGCTGTAGGCATGAATTGAACCCGCTTATTGACTCAGGTTGCTCTTTTTATTTATTCTTCTACAAAGACATGCATTTACTTTACCCTACAAGCATACTAGGTTTCAGAAAGGCAACTAGTCTTGTGCTAGAGCAAAAAAGGCACATGTTGACAAATGCATATCTTAATAGGAACAGCATTATGTAGGCAAACATTAATCAATTGTTAAAAAACTATTTTAAAATGTTATCCTAGATCAAAACACTAAATCGTAAATAATCTGTGAACCTAATCCTCTACATATGTATTTATGAACTGTAAGAGGTAATTTACTATCAAAAACAACAGAACTTTAATTTCAAATATCTAATGATAATGAAAGGGGTGTAATGATACTCACACAATTGTTCCACCCTCCACACCTCAGGTTTTCACTGATAAAGTAGGGAGCTAAATAGTGAGGGAATTCAATTAGGCAGGGCATAAAATTAACTCAAGCTACCAACAAAAAATCGTTTCTGAAAAAAATTAATATATCCTTTTAAAAATGCCTTTGGTACTTTTTCCAGGTGTTTTAGTCTTAGTGCAATTTATGCAGCCATAGTGATAGAAGAATGAAAGGGTAACAAATAAAAGGGTACCTAAAACTTTGTAACCTTAAACACACTTTGCCAAGGGACTGCCCTGATGGCACAATGGTTAAGAATCCACCTACCAATTCAGGGGACACAGGTTCGAGCCCTGGTCCACGAAGATACCAAATGCTGTGGAGCAACTAAGCCCGTGTGCCACAACTACTGAGCCTGCGCTCTAGAGCCTGCGAGCCACGACTACTGAGCCCACGCGCCGCAAATACTTAAGCCCACAGGCCTAGATCCCATGCTCCGCAACAAGAGAAGCCACCGCAATGAGAAACCTGCGCACCGCAACAAAGAGTAGCCCCCGCTCGCCACAACTAGAGAAAGCCCACGCACAGCAACGAAGACCCAATGCAGCCAAAAAATAAATTAAAAAAAAAAAATTTTGCCAGTTTTATTTTTTAAAATTCTGCAGAGATAATAAGATAACACTGAATTTACTGCAATAAGTTTACATTCTCACTTAGAATGTTTCAAAAAAAGGAAGGACGAGGTCTTTTCTTTTTTTTTTGTTGTCGCATGATAGGACATGATGCCAGGGAAGTAGAAATCTGAATTACAGATACACCAACTTCCTCGAAGTGAATACAGCTCGGATAATATTCCAACAGGTGTGCTGTGCATCAAAATTTTAGTCTATATCCAGGCTTATTTTGAGAAGGACCATCATCGTGCCAAATCATGACAAGTGAAGGTATGTTTTCAAGACATTCATTACAAATGATGAGCCAGAGTACACATATAAGCCACCAATACACGTGGATAACAGTAAATACAATGAAATGTATCATTCTTTAAAACAACCACACAGGGTCTTTCTGTGCACTTGATCAAATAATTTCTCAATTAGTTTTCTCCGCTAAATTAACTGATTGCTTTGGCCTCATGTAGGCAGAGCTATAGAACTAGATTTAAAATATGCCCATGTAGCCAGAGACCACGGAACAGATTTCCAGATGACAGAGATCTAAACATATGCAGAGACCAAGTACTCCAAAAAGGTTAGTATCTGTCACCTGTTGAACATTCTTGAGTCACTTAGAAGTCTAGAAGTTTGTCCCTTTGTCCCTATGAACAAAATAGTCCACGGATTAAAGTCTAGATTTTAAAAGCAAGAAGTAAAATGCAGTGGTTAAAATACTAACACATACTATCAGAGCTAATTCTTATGCAGGACATCATCCCCTATGGAAGGGAAAGCATAAATGTTCCTTTGCTTTTCACTATTCCATAGATGGATATTAATTATTACTGCCTTTCCTTTCTAAGATAAGCTTGTTAACAAGAACTACAGGATTGCTTACAGATGCTATCCATATTGGGTAGGTTGCATCATTGTTTATGATGTTTACAGAAAAAAGGGAAATCAGTACAAAGAAAGAGTATGGCGTAATTAATGTAGTGTAGTAATTTCCACTTTCTACCTCCATTTAAATAAAATAAAGCTCAGTAATGCCAGCGTAAATCAGGGGGAGCCACAGGGGAGCACAGCAAGGCAAAGACATTAAAGCCAAACCAAAGCCCTTCTTCACCCAAGCTACTATTATTATTACTTGTGCAAAGCAAATATTCAGCCTCCAACCCTAAATCATTTCAATTCCTATTTCCAAGTATAATTTAATCTTTTTCACGACACTTGATGCTTACTTCATCACAGCATAATGACAGATTAAAAAGTTGTTGAATTAAATATTAAAGAGGACTTCAGGCAGTTCTGCATTTTTAAGGAATAACAGAGATTGGGGATGAAATGAGAAGCCCAAATGCATATTTTATACCAAAAGGAAAGAATACATATATTTTTCCTTCAGGCCACCTACTTTGTAATAAAACACAGGGCAGTATTTAGTGGATAAAAATGTGAAATAGTATTATAAGCTTCATATCATTATAATCTGGCACCATACAGTGATGTCAAAGCTAATGATACTAAGAATATGATTTTTTTGTATCTTATTTAAATATTTTTAAAATAAGTGTATTCATAATTTATCACTTTTGCATTCTGATTTTAAAAATTAACTTATTTGTGGAAATTTTTCTCAGAGGTAAAAATCTCACCGATGATAGCATCAAAAGCAAACCATTATGTAAATGATTTTATGATACAAATTGTTCTGAGTGGATGAAAAAAAAGTTGAGCCATACTGGTAAATACAGTTCCAATTAAAATGCTGATTGGATTTCTAGGTCTAATTTTGGAAGCTCCCATTAGATTCAGGTAAAATTAAAGATGAAATGCATATAATAGTAGTACCTTAACTCAAGTGGAATGGAAACAGGGTCAAAAAACAAAATTTTGGATGTTTATATTTAAAATATATACAGATAATAATACAAAGATACACACAGTTAAAATTCCAAGGGCCCATAGATCACTAAGTTTGGTATATGTTTTCAATTTTGCTGTTTTTAAAGAACAGAAATTTTCTTTCCCGAGGCTTAAAAGAAAACAAGCTTTTTTTGTTCCATTGTGAATTCAAACAATTTAATGGGGGAAAAGAAGAACTCCATGAACATTTGATTCTATTTGTAAAACATCAAATTGCAATCTTTTATACATGCATACGTTTATACACAGTGATTGTATCTAAGTGCTTTCTTTTCTGCTTTTTCATTTCACTTATGTTATCAATACTTTCTATCTATGTGATTGAACCACATGAAATTGACATTTTTACTGTCAAAAATGGTCAGATACCAGCAATTTCATATGATTCAACATTCATGTTAGAAAACTGCATCTTTATACATTTCCACTTAAAGAGAGAAAAAATCATCCACAGTACTGTTTTAAGCAATTAGAAGTGACTTTACAAATATGTACAATATAGAGGGATCAACTTTTTCCTCATAGGCCAAGGGAGAAATGACATTTGTTTTCAAAAATACTTCATTTTTGGAACAAGTGCAAGCGTCTCTTCTGAACAAATGTCAGAAGAGAGCATTAAACATTTTTAAAGTAATACTTCTTATCTATTTATTTAAAGAAATAAAGTGATAAAGGTACTACATTGATTTTTTCAGAAATTATGACTTTGGCTGCAATAGAGCTAAATATCATCACGGCTGGCAACTACACATGGCCTGGAAAGGATGGTCTAGTTCCTTTTGGAAAAATTTTCAGTGTGGGTGCTCCTGGCTGAATGTGACACAATTTACTCATGAAATTCTGCACATGCAATCCTTTATTTTAAAGAAAACTACAAAATATGACCATGGAATTGTTTTTGTAAATCTAAAAATGGGGCAAGGCTTTTCAAATCATCCTTTTTTTAGTGTTTTCCAATCTCAGTGTTCTGCTGTTCTACAGGCATGGATGTTTGGCTAGTCATTCCTTGATAGCATACAATTCTAAGTCCACACAATGAGGTGCATAAACAACACTGCAGAAATTCTGTACAATAATCTTTACTGATACTCTTTAAAAGTGCAAAAACAATAGAAAAAGCACATTCATCCTCCCTACCATCCCCAATGCTTCCTGACTAAAGCCAAGTCACTAGGGAAATGGATTGGGGTGGGGAGGGGAAGAGAGTGGTGACAAGAACAGCAATTTTTCTACGGTTTCCATATTTAAATCCTGGAAAGGGCAATAATCTAAAAGTTCTGGAATTGTTTCCATACAGCAATAACGAGGTAATAATTTCCCATCACCTAGGACATAGTAGGTACTCAACAAATGTTTGTACAATTAAATTCCCTATGGAATTCCCTACGGAATTCAGTCTCCCGTTGAAAAACAGCCATTAAGTTAGGATGTTTCAGAGCCAATTACGGCGGGAAACCTCCCGAATGATGTTTCATATTTATGGTGAGGGGTTAGAGAGTTAATTTTTTTCTTATCCACCATTTTCCCAGGGTGTCCTTGTTTTGCAGCTGGGTCGAAATTTTTTCCTATTGGTGAAAGATGTTCATATGGTGATTTTGCCGTCCTCCTCTGAGATACCTGAGTAAGCAGCAGCCCATATACTTGAAATCAAGGAAATCCAGCCACTACGGTCTCCAGGCCTCAAACCAAGTTTCAGGTTTGGATTTGAAAGGCACTGACTGACTCTCGAGCTCGGGAGCAGGGCTGAGTCCCGGGCTGCTAACCTCAGGGCACAAGGACGGCTGCGGGCAACCGAGGAAGAAGACCTGGCCTCCTTGGCTGCAGCCCGCCCGGGCGGCCACCTCGGTGGGGCGCAGCCGGGACCGCCGTGGGCAGGGGGCGGCTCCGGGCGATCGCGCCGCTCTACCCTGCGGCTCCAGGGATGCGCCCATTGTTCTCTGAACGCCGAGCTGCGGCCCGCCGGCCGGAGGGATCCCGGCTCCCCCTCCTGCGGCCGCGCCGGAAGGCCCCGTGGCCCGGCCGTCTCCCTGCTCCCCGCAGGGGCGCGCCCCCGCCCCTCCGGCTGACAGCGAATTCTCACCGCCCTGACTGCATAATTAATATAAATGGAGCAGCCTCCATGTCATGTGCGGGCTCTTTGGGTTTACTTTTGTGCGACACTTACACAGGAATATTAACTAGAGAAAGCAGCATCACAACAGGGGTGGAAAATCAGCCTGTCAGGGACTCATTCCAAATGCCACTGAAAGTGAAGGGGCTTCAAGATTGTTTCATCAAGGTGATTGAGAACAAAAACTACTAAGGAAAGAAAATTCGGGCTTAAACTGAGCTGCCACACATCCATTATTAATCTCTCTAGATTCTTTAGGAACTAGGTTCCTAACGCCAATTTATGCAAAACTCGGGACTTGAACAGAGTGAGGCTGCTGCGTGTAAGCACAGCCAAGCGAGCCTTGGCTTGGGCCGTGCGTGTGTAAACGCGCACTACTCCACGAGTGTGCAGACTCCCTTCGACACCCCACAACCAGAGAGTAAGAGACCTGGACCAAGAGACACCTCTCCACGGGTCAGTGAGCTATTCCGACGACCCCACAACTTAACTGAAAATAAGGCTGATATCTCTGGGGATGCTCAAGAGCCCTTCAATAAGGTGCCTGATTTATATTATTGCTACTCTACCTCCAGTCAAACTGTGTTAAGGACATTTTATTGTACTCTGTGGCCACAGACTGTTTTTCTTTCCATAACCTGCCATGAGAAACAAAACTTAAAAGTCAAAAAAATGAGTAAACTTGCAAAGCACATTTTACACCAAAACATATATCTTTTAAAGTATTTTTTATTTATATTCATAATTATCCAGAATATTCCATGTTGGATATATTCTCTTTTCCAAAAGAGGAGGAATGTGACTTTGCAAGTCTTACGTTGCCTGACCTAAATTAGCAGGAAATCCTGCTATACCTTCTAGACCAGTATATTGGCCTACTAAAAACATTATTTTAAAAATTAAGAATTTACATCTAGAATGTACACATTTACTTAAATTCAGTTAGACTTAAAGAACCAGAGTTTTATAAATTTATGAACAAATTATTAGTTGCATTAAGGCTCTATGTGTTTTTATAATAGTAAGCAATCAAATCCAAAACTTTCCTAATATTTAATTTCTACACAATTTAGGATTGGAAATAAAATACACTAGAAAACCAACCCCCAAAATCCAGTAAGAATGAGGATATTGTAAATTTCAACTTGCATCTTTTGATGTTAAGGAACAACAACAAAATTGGACTATCAAATCTTAGGCTTCCCAAATAATGCCGTAAGTGAGAGTATCTGTTTCTGTAAGGCACGTGTGCCGCCTCTCCTCTCATATAGCAGTGACTTAATCCTGAATGTTTTCAGGAAATTCTTGCACACAAAGGGGTCAATTGTAGGCCACAGAATAACCTTATACATATTTGTCTATTAAGTGGTTGAGAACTAAATCCACCTGCATGTCTTTACTGGCTTAATTAAGGATATGATATAACAGTAACTGAAAATAATACCTTTATCCATTCAATACAGTACATGACAGAAGAGATCAAAATGGACATGCCGATCAAAAGGTTTACATTAGACAGGAAGCAGCCGTCAGACCATTATTACAAATTAAAGGTATTATATTCAAGTCATTTTTAATCTCTTAAAAATGAATAACCCTTCTCTGCACATTAAATCATTTTTCTCCACAGAAGTAACATTTCTTTTATGTCTAAATGCACATATTCCTTCATATGCTTCAGTTCTTTTACTAGAGGTGATAGAGGTCTATTACTCTCAATTGTAAGTCAACATGAGCCAAGTTTGGGCTCCTCTCTTTATCTGATATAACTGACTCAAAACAAATTTAAGTTCCTACATTAAAAAAATGAGAACTCACAAATTGATCATACACAGTAACCTTATCTCCTGAATCTCATTTTACTGTGCTAAAATTCTTATTGGCATTCTGTAGTTAATAACTTCTATATTAACATAAGCTGCTTTATGTCCAGTCACTGTGCTTGATAAATATAAAATTAATTCACCCTTACTTTCTACTAATAACTAAATTAGGCTTCTCATTCTGGAACCTTTTACTATTAAGAACTTAAAGTGTCATGTATTAAAATATCAATCCTGATGTTTTTAAAAGGACACCAAATTTAGGATCAGTACAGTGAAATATAAACAGAAGTCCCTTGAGATACTATGTGAAACCTTCAGCTCATTGATTTTGTTCTTGATAATATACTATTAAATTGGCAAACATGCCGACCTTGTGTGCAAAGGCAGAGCTGTGCATATGCCACAGAAAGTTAAAAAAGAGCCTCAAAATGACTGTTTAAAACTGTAGGCTACAAAACCTTAAAATACAGACAAGTATTCCCTAGTTTATTTAAATTGGCAACCACAATTTAACAAGCTATTCTAACAAATGATTAGCATAGCATGTGCTTTTCTTTAGCCATCAATTATGACACAGGGTAATGCAGGGCACAACTTAAGTGTCAAATTACAATATGCTATACAAAACCACTTTGCAACACAGCTTTCTGTTTGCTTAGCAATTACTACAGAGCACACTGCTTTTCATGAAAGGAATTGGTCAGAACTATTTATAAGAATTACCACAAATGTTTATATATTTATATGACAAAGAATTAGTTGACAATTTCATAAAATTTCTCTTTAACCTTTAATAAAACGACTGTGTTATCTTGTGTTCGCTTAAAACTATGCATACAACCAAAATGGTCTAGGTCTTTTTCTTTTTAAAATAAGATTTAACTGTGGTATGTGACAATAGTAGAATAGTACTTTTCAAGACCAAAGTATGAAAAGTCTTTTCACTAATTTGTCCACTAAGAAAATTTAAAACTTTTATTGTTTGAACTGCTGGTATGGGGGAAATCTGAATTAGTGAAATATGTAATCATTCTGAAGACAGAGCAACAGACCCCTTTTTAATTCTCAATAAAACAAACATGGATTTAAATGCAAAATAAACTAGTATAATTTCAGAAATGTGGTCAGGTTGTAATCTTCACATGGCAATCACTGTTTCAAATACTTGATCTATCAGTGGTGAAAATGAATAAAGGTTATCTGTCTTAATCGTAGGGCTATCCATTAATTCATAAAACTCTTATGTGAATAAATGCTTAATGAGAAAAGGGAAAAAATACACAAAACAGTTTTTATGCTGTTTTTTTCCATTCTGCTGCTGTCCTTTCTCCTGCATTTGCCTAAAGGCTCTCAGTAAATTACACTCCCAGTAAATGACTGTAATTTACCCGTTGAATTCCCTTGTTCAGGAAAAGCACAAAAATACATTCCAGCATTTCCACAGCTCAAATTTACCATTTGGGATGTCAAGAACAATCCATGGGCAGTAATTTGAAACTGTTTGAACCTTCAAATGAGGGAAATTAGAAATGTTTTGAGAGCTAAGATTTTCAGTGAAGAGATAAAAACCTGATAAAAATCTCTAACTGTTCTGTTCCTTTCTTCCCCCTCCCATATCAGAGGCAGAGCCCTAAATAAACTATTCCACAGTGGGTTTTGAGACAGTGCTATAGAATATAGTATTAGTAATATAAGTCAAATTTATATTTAAATTTTTAATGTTAACACACACTACGTAAATGTCATGTTTACCGATAAAAACATAGACCCTCTTTGCACTATCAAGGCTATCTCCCTGTGCACTACCTGACCATCACTCAAAACAACTTCCTCTAATACAACTTACATGGGCAAAGTTGTAAAGACTCAGGGTCCTAGGGATACCTAGCAGTCACTGTTAAAATTATTTGTAGAAACGAGAACAAAGACTTTTTATTTATTCTTATGTTTCAATAGGGAGAAATCCCATACACAAAGAAATATAAACATTTATACGGGCCAAACTTAAATTGTATCACTTAGTATTTTAATATGTAACACAGGCCAACATATAGAATAAACCAGCAAGATCCCCAATGTAAACACTTCCTTACTGCTGTAAGACACACACACACACACACACCCCTAGAGTTAAGAACATTCAAAAACCAAAACAACCTATTTCACTCTGTCTAAAGGCAGGTTTTCATATGGCAAAATGGTTATAAATCCTCATTATCCTAAATAAAATTACAGCACTTTAAACATTTCCAGGGAGAACATTCTCTCTTCTAAACAACTACCTTAGCGAGTAATAGGAAGCAATATGGCTGCACTTGTGTCACAGTTGGAAGCCTTTTTAAACTGTCGCCCTGCTAGCAAACCGATTCTACATATTAAAATGAATGTGTTGCTTACTTCAAGGGGAAAAATCATTTGTAAAATCAAGACCATTATTAGGATATTGTGACTTACTTTCTCTTTGAAGTGAACCAGAAGTACAGAAGGCAATAATCTATATATGTTCACATAACTTCACTCTCCATCAGTTTGGTCTTAGAAAAGGAATTCTTGAAAGATGAAGCTTTGCATATTTAACATTTAATAACCAAAACAGCCTATTGCAACAAATATTTCTGATCACAAATTATATAGGAAAAAAACCCTAAGTTTCTCTGTTAGTATAAAAGACAGAGGAGCCTTTACAAATGTTTCCAACTAAATTATATAGACTGTTTTAAAAAAATACCATGTTATGTATTTTTATCTACTTTAGACTATCTGACAAGTGCATCCTTTTCCCAATAGTTGTGTTGGCATCAAGGAGTACCCAGATATTAAAGTAGCTGTATAAATGACTGTAACAAATGAATAGTTTAGGTAAGTTTAATATCAGACCTAAGCTGAATATGTGGGCGAAACTTCTGTTGTGCCCTGAAGTTCACAGAGAAAAATGAATGATAAGCATTAGCATTCACTGGGCAGATGAAGATGCTTTTCTCATGCTCAAATCTGTATTTAATTGTGAAAAATATATTGGAACTTAACTTCTCTACATGCTTCTTAATTTAGATATATAATGGCCATGTGATTTTAAAATTCCACACAGATAATGGAAGAAGTCATATTTTCCAAAATGGGGAACCATGAACAGCTCTCACCAAGGATTTGTAGGGCAGTGCTGCTCTCTATCGAATGGCTGCTTTGCTTGTTTTTAAGATACCCCTTGTAGATTCTTAAGCATTAACTTTGTTAACATTTAGTATGAATAATTTAAAGTGTTTATAATCTCAGCTTTTTTAACATTTGGAGTATGTATTCAATTCAATAGATATTTACTGCACACTGTGTACTACAATGCTTAACTGGGCAAAGCAACTAGTAATAAAGTAATTAACTTCTCAACCAAGATACTGTATGTTCCGCTGTTGTTCCTGATTGAAATTTTCTCAGTTAATTTCTAGACAATTACATTATCTATTTCATAATTGCAGACCTGGATGAATTGTTTCTAAAAGTTGCATCATGTTTCAAGCCAATAGAACCTATGAATGCATAAAAGCTCCTGTTTCTAATGTCACTGTTATCAAGCCAAAAACAATTATACTCATTTGAGTTACAGCAACCAATAAACTTAGATAATCACCATATGCAACACAACATTTTGGCACTTGAACTTAAAACTCTTGTAGACAACTATAGATTGCTTCTAATGCAGAGCACTCTTGTCCTACCCAAGGCTGCCAATAGAAATGCCAAAGCTGCTGAATGCTGCGCATCCTAGTAATGCTGTCAGTAAATGGCACATTCACGCAGCCCCCAATCCTCTCTTCCCAGGCATGGTCTTCTCCAGCTGCAGCTTAATTTCCTGTGACTTGCCTAATTACTGTAATTAAGGATTAATTGCCATTAATTATTCACACATAAGCTCATCGCAAATCATGGGGTAAATGTCTTATGAAAGCTGCCATACAAGCCATGTATAAACACACTGGGATGCTTCAGGCAGGCGAATCTATCACTCAGCCCTCAAGCAAATCTCTGTGCTTCTCTTACAAAAACAGCTATAACTCTCAGAAACTCGACAGTCCTTTCAGGTAAGCATTAGGTTACAAAGCATGTTTTCCTGTGGAAGCCACAACGGTTTTATTAGTACTATAAATGCTGTTTTATCTTTCCAACTGCTATTTTTATGTTTCCATTTTTATTCTACAGTGCTCAGTTTAGGACAACCACTTGCTTCACGGAGGAATGTTTGCAGTTGCTACTTTCCCCCATCACAGTTTGAAATAGTTCCATGTGGTTTACAACATATGACCATGCAACTGGGATCAGCGTGCTAAAAAGTCAATGAATTGGCTACACAGTTGGAACAGAAGCCATTTCAAAAGTCACAATTTCTTTCATTGGTGTAAAAAAGCTATAGCACATATTTAGTCACTGCTAGAGTGTTCCATATAAGGCAGGTTACCAGCTCTGCCACAAAAGTACCACAGACAAAAATGATTGAAAATGGCAAGCAAACAAAATAGCCTCATGTAGATTGCTCTTGTATTTGTTGGGTTCCCTGTTTTTCATGATAGCACCTGGTATTTTCACGATTACAAAATATAAACATCATTCCTTTGCAAAGCTAGAAAAAGAAATTGTTTTTTTCCAAGTATTTCTAATAGACTCTGAGCTGATGAGGAAAATTCCAAATCTTAGTCTAGAAATTATACTCCTAACACTTCTTTCCAGTTATCTAGGGTTCACTGTGTTTGAATGCTTTAAAACGGAAGAAGTCATCTTAACAACAGAATAAACTATTGTATGTGTTAAAAAAAAACTTAAACTATATCAATGCTATGTATTATAACTGCCCTAGGAAATTTAAGTCTAAATAGGCAGAATGTTGTTCTAATTGTTATGTTAGTTTCTTCTGCAGCAAATTAATGCATGAAACATTTTCATTTCGGTACATGTTTGTGTGTCTGAGTTAAACATTTATGTTAATGGACCTTATGGCAGATTTCTAATGTCTCAAATAGTCCTCTAGAACTGCTACTTTTCAAATAAGAGCTCTTTTCCCCATTTTCTGCAGTACTTGTAACAGGGGTATGTGGTAACTAAAATAATTTCACAGTTTTAAAGTCTAAGTTTAAAATCAACTACTTAAATAACTACAGACCATATCTACATTCAAGCAAAGTACCAAGAAAGCTTACAGAGACACTGGCTATCCAAAATGAAAAAAACTATATATATACACTCCACTTTCTAATATTTAATTGGTGACATATATTCAAATCACAATTTTGACCAATTCTTAAGAGAAAAAAATAAACCCCATCATCCTTTGGTTCTAACAGATTTAAAGGGTATGCATGATTTCTGTAGTGATCACAGAGTATGTTACCAATACCCCCCAGAACCTTCTTTACAAATACCCAGCCACCTACTTGAAGAGTGGACCAATATTAGAAACCAGATGCCTGAAACCACAAAACTAAATAAAGCAGCCCAGTTCTTGTATATTTAACTTCCGTTACTCTCAAAACTAATGAGAAATGCACAAAGCCTGATAACACTCCTCAATTAAGACACAAGTCTTTTTCTGTAATATTAGATTTCTAAAACTGGAATAATGTTTACAAAGTCCTAACTTTTATCCCTGTTGAAATATATATGTAATCCAAAACTGTAGTCTGGAACTTAGTTAATATTTAATGGTGATCATGGATATTCCACTCCCAAATCCACCCATTTGGACCACCTGCCCCCTCAAAAATTTTTGGTTAGGAGATTTAGGCTCCTAAGAATTTATAATTCTGGACTCTTGCATTACTACTCAAATAAGAACTGCTCTACACTAAACATAATTTGAAAATTTGGAAACTAAATAATTCTACAGGGAAATTCACAAAAATTGATTTTGGTAGAAATGTGTAATTTACTGCCAGTGGTAATGATACAAAATTGAATTTAAATGCTGTTCAGGTTTTATTATCATTGTGTTTCAAATTTACCTAAAGCTCAATAATTTAACTTAGCTGTCATTTTCCTAACTGATTCCTATACCCCTGTCCTTGAGTCAGCAGTCAGTGACACAAAGAGCTGTTAAAATCTACCATCCCAACACATAGCTTTACCATCATTGTCATCTAATTGATACTTCCCTGTTTTTGTCACCTTGCCTTGATGCCAGCTGCCAAGCTCTGCCATGTCACTTTCCATTTATGGACTCCCAAGTCCCTTGATCTGGCTAATTAGGGTTTATGTGTTAATTGGAGTAAATACAAAGATGGGAGTCACAGCCACAAATTTCAAAACACAGCCATAAATTGAAGAGCTGATAAGCAGGGAGAAGATGCCTTCATAGAACAAGTGTCAAGTTTATTTTATCACTGGAAAGACCCAGAATATCCTGACAAAGTGATACCTTTAAGTTTTTGAAAAGACTTAACGAGAACAGTAACTAACACATTAAGAATATTGCTCTGTAGCAGAAAAATATACAATACATTTAAATTTGGTTCAAGAAGGCACAGCCCTCTTTGAAAATTTCTGAACTGTTTCTATTCAGCAAGTTTTTTTTATTTCTATCTTATTTCACAAAAACATACACCTTGCTTTTAATTTCTAATAAGAAAAGTCCAACAGAAAATCCAGCATTTGAAAATCCTGAGATATGATTCAAGTGAGAAAAGTGATATTTTCACTAACATTTTGGATATATTAATACTTTGTCTGCTAAATGATAACTGTTTGATTTAGAAATAATTACCACCAATTACAGCCAAGAGTTTCTGAATACTATATAGACAGATACTACATTTCAGATGCTTATGTCAAATGTCAGTTAAGCCTAAAATGATTTTAAAAGGAGTATGCATGATTTTTGTAGTGATCAGAGTGTGTTTTCAACACCCTCCAGAACCTTCTTTACAAAAGCGGTACTGTCAGGTGGAGACACTGTCTTTTCTAGCATCTGGTAGGGAGGAGCAAAGTCAGATAATTAATATGGAAAATAACTGAAAGAGCTGGTAAAGTCTTTCTTTGCTGTTTTGCTTTTACAAAAAGTTTCATACCTGATCAGTCACATTTAGTTGACAAAAATGTAATGGGAGGACCACTTCATCTGTTACAACCATTATATCTGTTACAACTACCTGGGATTTGTTGTTAATAATGATAATGACAACAACAACAGCAGCTACTACTACTACTTACATTTATACAGCACTTTACAGCTTACAAAGAACCTGTATTTATGTTATCTGAAGTTATGGTAACTAACAGAAGTTAGGTAACACATCCAAAATATACATGTAAGGACTTTTCAGAGAAAGTATTCAAATCATTTTCAGGCTGATGATCATTTAGCAATGACAGAATAACTCTATCTTCCAAAAGCAGCAGTGTAATAATGAAAGTATTGAAAAATAAAATTAATTATAATAACTAGTGTTCACATCTGTGTGGTGTTTCTTAAAAGACAAATTTAAGTAGTAGCTTAATATATATGAAACAGGTACATCAAAAATCCTTCATAAACATCCTTCCTTCCCTTTCTTTTTTTATCTTTTTTAATCAACAGAATATGGTATTCATTCTTCTAATAATTTATGATAACTTAGGTTCAACATTTTGAAGATGTTCCTTAGGTGAAACTCTTGTTTCTGTTTTAGGATTTTAACTTTGTTTAGTATTTTCAACTCATTTGCCACAAGTCTGAAATTAATCAACTCTTTGAGTAAACAGAAAAGACATGGGAATGAATAAAAGACCTTTTGCATGAATCATAATATTGAAAGTGAACCTTAGATATTCACATACCTTCTGATGAAGAATAGAATACCTTTACAAAAACAATATTCTCGGGAAAACTTTTGACGACAGTGCTTAAGATTTCTGAAATATGTGAAATATGAGAAAATTCATTTAACGTTTTTCTTGGAAAAAAAGGTTGCTTCCTTCTGGTGATGTACATCAGTTCAAGAAATATATTTTAAATTCCTACATAAGAAATGAGTGAAAATATCACATGAAAACATCTAAGACCCACATCACACATTATATCACTAGCAACTTTGTACAACTCTTTAAACAAAACTATCCTATAACTTAGTGTGAGGTTTTAACTGAAAACAACCAAGCTAATTTCTACAAATTAACAGATGTCTATGAGAAACAGTAAGAAACAAAGAAATGCATATGTGAACATCATCAGAATCCAAATGAGTTTATTGTAGGACTCTTTAAAGCACATCTGATCTTGGCTCCAGCCTGTAGTCTACCTTTCAACTTGCAAATGACAGTGTCACCAAACACTGTCCTTCCATCAATCAAGCTGGGTCATGAATATACAAAAGGCAGCAGAGAAGCTGGCTACCTCCTGCAGTTCAACTTGGCCTAATTATCTAGGCCTTTCTTTTGGTTACAGTCCGAAGGGTATACACCCAGTCAGCTGCTGGGCAGCCGGAGGCCTAATCAAGAGAGGTTATGCATACTGACCCTTATATGGACATCCAATGCAAGCTAAATGTGAGCACCAAATGTCATCTTTCTTATTCATCATTATGAAATTTCCTTCCCCTTTCGAAATACCAATCTGCTGCCATTTTCAGACACTCCTCTTACCCCCCTCCAAGCTGTCATTTCACTGTGCTTGCTGCCAGTTGAGTGAATTAGCATTCTAACTGATGTGCTGCTCTTCTCAGACAAATCCTTGAGCTGCGTTAACTAATGACTTCTATCCAGAAAAAAGAACTGATAGTCAACCATTGATAAAAGAGAGTCCACTTTCACAAATCACAAACAATCTGCCATAATGGTGGCAAAATCAGTAAGGAGTTAGTACAGTTGTCCACTTTCCCTTGTGTTTTTCTCTCATTCCACTACCAAGAAACAACCATCACCACTGAATGGAATCTAAAGCTGCTAACTAGTCAGCTGCAATTGTGTATGATGATGAACTCTAAACAAGACAATTTATTAACCAAAGTGTTGGTGGGGATGGGAAGAAGACATACAATGAAGAGCAATTTTCATGGATAGTCAAACTGAGGATGAATCTGACAAGACAGCAAACTGCCCCAGTGCCCAGTGCCATTCCCTGCACATAATAGGTGTTCAATGGTTGTTATTCTCGATGATACAAAAGACCAAATGTAATGCAGCAAAGGCCACAACTAGGACTGTGTGGCAGAAATGTTAAGGCAACTCCAGATACTGCAAATGTTATGGAGCGTGTAATGTAAAAGTGAAAGATGGGAATAAAAGAAGATTCCACTTTTAAAGTGGGGGAGATATAGAAGATAGAAAACTTTAGTAAGAGAATGAGAAAAGGAGAGATTGTATGGGCTGCACTTATACGATGATTTACAATCCTGCAAGTCCTAGAAGAAGTGCTGGAAAGTCATATCTAGCTGAAATTGAAACACCAAATATATTTACCCAAAAGGGCGGAAGATGGGGTGGGAATCACAGAAAGCTTACTTTATGATGAAAAAAGGATCTTTCATGGTCAAACGTAGAAAGTTTGATTATGACAGCACCCTGATTATTTAGCTTATAAAGTCAATATGCATTCATTCAACAAATCTTTATTAAAACCCTTCTATATGTCAGGCACCTGGGACCTGTGTACGAGTCTCTGGGGGACAGAGAAATAAGCAGGACATGACAAATCCTCAAGCTGTTTATAATCTCACTAGAAAGACAGACATGCAGATATAAAGAGTAAAATAACACTACCAAATCTACATATAATGTAGTCACAATAAGTGGCACATAAATAAAACACAAGTGAGTGATACAAAAAATAAGTTTTTTTGCTTCAGATAAGGGAGGTATCAGGTATCCTAAAGGAGGTAAATAGCATCCGGATAAGGGAAGCTTTGAAACATGACCTACCTTGAAGTACAGTACAAAAAATAGTATGAGAACGTTTTTGTAGTTTAAAAAAAAAAAAACAAAAACCATGAGGCAGAAATTAATCAAGTGTTCCTGAAGAAAGAAAATAGACGAGCCTAACTAGGCCAGAAAGTTCTTGTTAGGGAATAGTAGAAACTAAGGCTTCTCTGAGTCTCTAAACCGGGTTCAGGTCTTCTAAATATGCTTTTCTTCAAAATCCTATATTTTTCCTTTAAAACAAATGAACAGGGTTCAAGATGGCAGGGTAGAAGGACGTGTGCTCACTCCCTCTTGCAAGAGCACTGGAATTACAACTAACTGTTAAACAATCATCAACAGGAAGACACTGGAACTAACCAGAAAAGATACCCCACATCCAAAGACAAAGGAGAAGCCACAATGAGACAGGAGGAGGGCCGCAATCACAATAAAATCAAATCCCATAACTGCTGGGTGGGTGACTCACAAACTGGAGAACACATATACCACAGAAGTCCATCCACTGGAGTGAAGGTTCTGAGCCCCATGTCAGGCTTCCCAACATGGTGGTCTGGGAATGCGAGGAGGAATTCCTAGAGAATCAGACTTTGAAAGCTAGCAGGATTTGAATGCAGGACTTCGACAGGACTGGGGGAAACATAGACTCCACTCTTGGAGAGCACACACAAAGTAGTGTGTGCACTGGGACCCAGGGGAAGGAGCAGTGACCCCATAGGAGACTGAACCAGACCTAGCTGCTAGTGCTGGAGGGTCTCCTGCAGAGGCAAGGGGTGGCTGTGGCTCACCGTGAGGACAAGGACGCTGGCAGCAGAAGTTCTGGGAGGTACTCCTCGGTGAGAGCCCTCCCAGAGTCCGCCATTAGCCCCACCAAAGAGCCGGGTAGGCTCCAGTGTGGGGTTGCCTCAGGCCAAACAACCCGTAGGGAGGGAACCCACCCTACCCATCAGCAGACAAGCGGATTAAAATTTTACTGAGCTCTGCCCATCAGAGCAACACCCAGCTCTACCCACCAGTCCCTTCCATCAGGAAACTTGCACAAGCCTCTTAGATAGCTTCATCCACCAGAGGGCAGACAGCAGAAACAAGAACTACAATCCTACAGCACATGGAACAAAAACCACATTCACAGAAAGACAGACAAGATGAAAAGGCAGAGGGCTATGTACCAAATGAAGGAACAAGATAAAACCCCAGAAAAACAACTAAATGAAGTGGAGATAGTCAACCTTCCAGAAAAAGAATTCAGAATAATGATAGTGAAGATGATACAGGACCTCAGAAAAACAATGGCGGCAAAGATCGAAAAGATGCAAGAAAGGTTTAACAAACACCTAGAAGAATTAAAGAACAAACAAACAGAGATGAATAATAAAATAACTGAAATGAAGAATACACTAGAAGGAATCAATAGCAGAATAACTGAGGCAGAAGAACGGATAAGTGACCTGGAAAACAGAATGGTAGAATTCACTGCTGTGGAACACAATAAAGAAAAAAGAATGAAAAGAAATGACAGCCTAAGAGACCTCTGGGACAAAATTAAACATAACAGGGCTTCCCTCATGGCGCGGTGGTTGAGAAGCTGCCTGCCAATGCAGGGGACACGGGTTCGAGCCCTGGTCTGGGAAGATCCCACATGCCGTGGATCAACTAGGCCCGTGAGCCACAACTACTGAGCCTGTGCGTCTGGAGCTTGTGCTCCGCAACAAGAGAGGCCGCGACAGTGAGAGGCCCACGCACTGTGATGAAGAGTGGCCCCCGCTCGCCGCAACTAGAGAAAGCCCACGCACAGAAACAAAGACCCAACACAGCCAAAAATAAATAAATAAATAAATAAATAAATAATAAAAACTAAAAAATACACATTACATGATGAAATAATATTTAAAAAAATTAAATATAACAACATTCGCATTATAGGGGTCCCAGAAGGAGAAGAGAGAGAGAAAGGACCCGAGAAAATATCTGAAGAGATTATAGTCGAAAACTTCCCTAACATGAGAAAGGAAATAGCCACCCAAGTCCAGGAGGCAGAGTCCCAGGCAGGATAAACCCAAGGAGAAACAGGCCAAGACACATAGTAATCAAATTGACAAAAATTAAAGACAAAGAAAAATTATTGAAAGCAACAACGGAAAAACGACAAATAACATACAAGGGAACTCGTGTAAGCCGGAAGGGAGTGGTATTATATATTTAAAGTGATGAAAGGGAAGAATCTACAACCAAGAATACTCTACCCAGCAAGGATCTCATTCAGATTTGATGGAGAAATCAAAAGCTTTACAGAAAAGCAAAAGCTAAGAGAATTCAGCACCACCAAACCAGCTCTACAACAAATGCTAAAGGAACTTCTCTAAGTGGGAAACACAAGAGAAGAAAAGGAC
>NC_041222.1:1542315-1543080 GCF_002837175.3 Physeter macrocephalus
AGTAGAAGGAAAGAAATCATAAAGATCAGAGCAGAAATAAATGAAATAGAAACAAAGAAAACAATAGCAAAGACCAATAAAACTAAAAGCTGGTTCTCTGAGAAGAAAATAAAATTGATAAACCATTAGCCAGACCCATCAAGTAAATCACTGAAGAAATCAAAGAGGAAATCAAAAAATACCTAGAGACAAATTATAATGAAAACACGACGATCCAAAATGTATGGGATGCAGCAAAAGAGGTTCTAAGAGGGAAGTTTATAGCAATACAAGCCTACCTCAAGAAACAAGAAAAATCTCAAATAAACAATCTAACCTTACACCTAAAAGAACTAGAGAAAGAAGAACAAACAAAACTCAAAGTTAGTAGAAGGAAAGAAATCATAAAGATCAGAGCAGAAATAAATGAAATAGAAACAAAGAAAACAATAGCAAAGACCAATAAAACTAAAAGCTGGTTCTCTGAGAAGAAAATAAAATTGATAAACCATTAGCCAGACCCATCAAGTAAAGGAGGGAGAGGACTCAAATCAATAAAATTAAAAATGAAAAAGGAGAAGTTACAACAGACATCACAGAAATACAAAGCAACCTAAGAGATTACTACAAGCAGCACTACACCAATAAAATGGACAACCTGGAAGAAATGGACAAAT
Organism: Physeter macrocephalus; assembly: GCF_002837175.3. Taxonomy (NCBI): domain Eukaryota; kingdom Metazoa; phylum Chordata; class Mammalia; order Artiodactyla; family Physeteridae; genus Physeter; species Physeter macrocephalus. The sequence continues at coordinate 1,542,972 of NC_041222.1, forward strand.
TCTTAGAAAGGTATAACCTTCCAAGACTGAACCAGGAAGAAATAGAAAATATGAACAGACCAGTCACAAGTAATGAAATTGAAACTGTGATTAAAAATCTTCCAACAGG
>NC_041222.1:1543395-1543935 GCF_002837175.3 Physeter macrocephalus
AGAGGGAACCTACCTCAACATAATAAAGGCCATATATGACACACCCACAGCAAGCATCACTCTCAATGGTGAAAAACTGAAAGCATTTCCTCTAAGATCAGGAACAAGACAAGGATGTCCACTCTCGACACTATTATTCAACACAGTTTTGGAAGTCCTAGCCACGGCATCAGAGAAGAAAAAGAAATAAAACGAATACAAAGTGGAAAAGAAGAAGTAAAACTGTCACTGTTTGCAGATGACATGATACTATACATAGAGAATCCTAAAGCTGTTACCAGAAAACTACTAGAGCTAATCAATGAATCTGGTAAAGATGCAGGACACAAAGTTAATGCACAGAAATCTCTTGCATTCCTATACACTAAGGATGAAAAATCTGAAAGAGAAATTAAGGAAACACTTCCATTTACCACTGCAACAAAAAGAATAAAATACGTAGGAATAAACCTACCTATGGAGACAAAAGACCTCTGTGCAGAAAACTATAAGACACTGAAAGAAATTAAAGATGATACCAACAGATGGAGAGATATACCA
>NC_041222.1:1544446-1557264 GCF_002837175.3 Physeter macrocephalus
TCAGACTCCCTGACTTCAGACTATATTACAAAGCTACAGTAATCAAGACAATATGGTACTGGCACAAAAACAGAAAAATAGATCAATGGAACAGGATAGAAAGCCCAGAGATAAACCACGCACCTATGGTCAACTAATCTATGACAAAGGAGGAAAGGATATACAATGGAGAAAAGACAGTCTCTTCAATAAGTGGTGCTGGGAGAACTGGACAACTACATGTAAAAGAATGAAATCAGGGGGTTTCTCTGGTGGCGCAGTGGTTGCGAGTCCGCCTGCCAATGCAGGGGACACAGGTTCGTGCCCCGGTCCGGGAGGATCCCGCATGCCGCGGAGCGGCTGGGCCCATGGGCCATGGCCGCTGGGCCTGCGCGTCCGGAGCCTGTGCTCCGCAACGGGAGAGGCCACAGCAGTGAGAGGCCCGCGTACCACACACACAAAAAAAAGAATGAAATCAGAACACTCCCTAACACCATACACAAAGATAAACTCAAAATGGAGTAGAGACCTAAATGTAAGACTGGACACTATAAAACTCTTAGAGGAAAACACAGGAAGAACACTCTTTGACATAATTCACAGCAAGATCTTCTTTGATCCACGTCCTATAGTAATGGAAATAAAAACAAAAATAAACAAATGGGACCTAATGAAACTTAAAAGCTTTTGCAAAGCAAAGGAAACTACAAACAAGATGAAAAAACAACCCTCAAAATGGGAGAAAATATTTGCAAACGAATCACCGGACAAAGGATTAATCTCCATAATATATAAACATCTCATGCAGCTCAATATTAAAAAAACAAAAAATCCAAAGAACAGTATGGAGGTTCCTTAAAAAACTAAAAATAGAATTACCATATGACCCAGCAATCCCACTACTGGGCATATACCCAGAGAAAACCATAATTCAAAAAGACACATGCACCCCAATGTTCATTGCAGCACTATTTACAATAGCCAGATCATGGAAGCAACACAAGTGCCCATCGACTGATGAATGGATCAAGAAGATGTGCTACATATAAACAATGGAATATTACTCAGTCATAAAAAGGAACGAAATTGGGTCATTTGCAGAGATGTGGATGGATCTAGAGACTGTCATACAGAGTGAAGTCAGAAAGAGAAAAACAAATATCGTATATTAACGCATATATGTGGAACCTAGAAAAATGGTACAGATGAACCGGTTTGCAGGGTAGAAATAGAGACACAGATGCAGAGAACAAATGTATGGACACCAAAAGGGGAAAGGGGCCTGGGGGTTGGGGTGGTGGTGTGATGAATTGGGAGATTGAAATTCACATATATACACTAATGTATAAAATGGATAACTAATAAGAACCTGCTGTATAAAAAAATAAATAAAATTCAAAAAAACCCAGAAACAAATGAACAAACAAAAACGTGTTCTAAGCCTGTCTTCCCAGCTCTTTTGAACTTACTCTTATTGGGCATCATGCTTTATCTTCTTATTCATCTATCACCAGCATCCTAACACTTTCCCTGGTATATAGTTAGTGTTCGATAAATGGTGGTTAACTGAATAAAAGATTGAAGGCCCAACTTATACACAGCCAAGAATTCCAGGCCAAAAAGCTTGAACTTTATCCTAGGCAATGGGCAATAACTAAAGGTTTGATTAGCATGACATATGCAGTATCACACGAAGATCTATTACAAAAGCAATTCAGCAGCAGAAGGTTAAGAAGACTGAACCAAGAATTAGAACCACAGTTCTGGTTGTGAGGGTATCAGAAAAATCTAGGCAAAAAACGACAAAAATCTTGAGAACAGAAAGAAAGGGATGGATATAAGAAACGTTTTTAAGAAGGGCCATCAGGATCTGCCTTCAACTTGAGATATAAATGTACATACTAAATTCAGGGTTGGAATGCCATTAAATCTAATCCCTCTAGTAAATATTCGACGTTTGATATTTCTACCAAGTGGCTCTATTCAGCTTCAGCTTGGACTCTAAGAGTTCCCCCTACATCTCCCAAAATACGTCACACATCACAGTGGTTATTAGTTAGTCCTTATACCAGCCAAAATGTTTCCTACAGCTCATTAAGTTTAATTCTACTAATTGTAAACATAAAAGGCTCCCTTTTTCATTGTATAACAACTTTCCTATAGTTAAAGACTGTGAACTGACCTCATCTACACCAAAGTCTTCTTTGGTGTAACGACAGAACAGACAAAAATAGACACAAAACATACACCATTCCCCATAAGTCTTCTCTGAGCGTACCGTTTTCAAAATCCTTCTTGCAACATGGGTTCTGAGTGCTTCCAAATAATAATACTTCCAAATATTTTACAAGCATAGAATACATTAGGATTGTTACTTTTTTTGCTCTTGTTTGGGAAAATATATTTAATTTAATGACAAGAAATAAAAACAGTAAGTAAGGATTTAGATCAGAATGGGAAAATTACTTCCTGTAGGGTAGGTCCTGCAGTTCTATTAACAAAAATCAAAATCGTTAAATTTTGACAGACACATCACACCATTGTCTCCTTTGAACTTAGATTTATTGAAGTCTCCTTTGTGTGTGTATGTATTGAGGTTACATCAGATCTGAACTAATTTCAATAATCATTTACTGAGTGCTATCCAAATGACAAACTTTGTCAAATCTATCTCTGCATCTGCTCTTAAATTTTAAGTGGAATGTCCCTCCCTTCTCTATCTAGATAGCCCTATTAAGCTTTCAAAAAAATCCTTACTTGCAAAGATTTTCAGTATAACATTATTTATAATACCAAAAAGCTAAAGACAGCTGAAATATCTTAGAATATGGAAATGGTTAAGAAAGCAACAATATACACTCAGTAAAATTACTTATTAAAAAATTGCTAACGTGGAAAGTGCTTACATTGTGGTACTAATGAGGAAAACCCACAATATTGAAAAATAAATGATCCCAATTATAAAACAAAAATATGCATTGAAAAATGAGGAGTCTGGGAATAATGCAAATTAGTTACTCTTCTGAAGGGCAATCTGGCATTATCTATTATAAAATGTGTACACACTAGAACCTAGGAGTTGCAAGTATCCCAGAGAAACTCTAATGCATGGGACACAGAGATACATATGGATGTTAGTCATAGCCAGAAGCAGAAGTCTCCTGTTACTTTTTAAAATCAGCATTCATCGATATTACTTCATGACTGCATCACAACTTATGTATTCGTTAAGCAACTGATAGACTTTAGGGCAGTTACTTTCCCCCTCTTATTCCATTATAAACAAAGCTGGTACGGACATTCAAATACATGTCTCTAGTACACATGTGTAAGTTTTTCTCTAGGATATGTACCTAAGAGTAGAACTGCTAGTTTAGTGCATGCCAACCTTCAACTTTACTAGATATTGCCAAATGATTTTCCAACGTTGTACCAATTTATACTCCCACTAACTATACCTGAAAGTTCCTGTTGCTCTGCATTCTTCCCAACTCAAAATTTTAAATTAATTGAAGATCATTTTATGCATTCTATCTTGGTGAATGTTCCACGTGTAATTGAAAAGAACACATATTCTGCTGTTACCGGCTAGAAGGAAATGTCAACTAGCTCAAGTTGGTTGATAGTGTTGTTCGTGTCTTCTATGTCCTTACTGATGCTTCTAACAATAACACAATCCTGCATTAATAACATAAACTGAACCTGGTCTTAATATATTATATGTTTGTATATTGTTGGACTCAGTTTGGCAACACTTTGTTGAGAATTTTTCCATCTATATTCATGAATGAGACTGGCCTGTCATTTTCCTTTCTTGTATTGGTACCAGTCTGTTTCAATATCACAATTATATTAGGGTTATATAATTAGTTGAAGAGTATACTCTGTTTGCAACACTGTATAATTTGTATAAGATTGAAATTATCTATTCCTTGAATGTTTAGAAATCAGTTACAAAATGCTCTGATCCTATTGTTTTCTTTGTGGCAAAATTTAAACTACTGGTTTAATTTACTTAATGATTATAAGACCATGTACATTTTCTACATTTTTAGTAAGGTTTGGTAATTTGTATATTTCTACGAATATTCCATTTCACCTAAGGTGTTAAATGTATTGACAAAATGTTTAAAATATCTTCTTTTTAATCTCTGCTGCACATGCTATTTCTTCTTTTTCAAATCCAGTATTATTTGTGCTTCTTCTCTCTTTTCCTTCCTTCCTTCTTTTAAACTTGTTTACTTAATTTTGATCAATCTTTACCAGAAGTTTGTCAATTTTACTAATTTTCAAAGAACAAACTCTGACTTTGTTGATGCTTTCTATCATATCTTTGTTTTCTATTTCATTAACTCCTCTTCAAATTTTTATTATTCCTTTTTTCTGTTTTCTTTGGGTTTATCCACATATTCTTTTAAGCTCTTATATTGTAGTTTAGCTAATTAACTTTAGACCTCTTTTATTTTATAATGTAACCATTTAAGGCTTAACATATTAAGGTTTAATATAAAACTTTAGTTATAGTCCACAAGTTTTGTTATAAGTAGTACTTTAATCATTTCAAATCAGTTCAAAACATTTTACAATTTCTTCTTTGACTTGGAAATAATTTAGAAATATTTTTAAATATCCAAATATTGTATGAGTTATTTTATTTCATTTTTTAGCTATCTTTTGTTGATGTCTAACCACTTGTTTTGTCATAACAGAATATTGTACTTGTGATTCTGATTCTTTTCTATTTGTTGAAGCTTGATTCGTGGTTAAATTTTTTTAAAGTTCCTATGTATGCTTGAAAAGAATGTATATTCTGAGGTTGCTGGCGATATTTTCTCTACATGTCCACTGAGACAAGTTTGTTAATTACTTTTCTATATATTTACAGAATTCTTTTGTCTGTTCTGTCATTATCCAGTAGGGATATGTTAAAATCTCCTACAATGATTGTGAAATTATTTCTCCTTGAGGCTCTGACAATTTTTACTTTATATTTTGAAGTTATGCTATTAAGCGTGTATAATTTTAGAATTGTTAAAATTTTCCTGGCAAATTGAACCACATATCAATATACAGTGACCCTCTTTACCTCTAGAAATGTTTTTTCCCTTTATCTTCAAGTATATTTTATCTACTATCATACAGCTATTCCAAATTTCTTTCTGTTAATAGTTGTTAGATATACCTTTTTCCATTCTTTAGCTTCTGTGTCCTTTAGCTTTTCTGTGTCCCTGTGTATTAGGTGTGTCTCTTGTAAATAAGTAGCTTGTCAGGTTTTTACTTGTTTGTTTAGTACTCGTTTGTTTAGTACTCTCTGATAATCTTTTAATCTTTAATCTTTTCAAGTCCTTTTACATGTATTATAAGATATATTTGGAGTTATGTCTCCCAATTCATTTATGATTTTTGTTTGTGCCACTTCTATTTTTCTCCTCTCTTGTGTTGGGTATATATACACAACTTCAATTTTACTAAGTAATGACACAATTTTTGTAAGCTGATTATGCCAATTTACATACTCACCAGTGAATAAAAGTTCTTGCTGCTCCACATCTTCATCAAAACTTGGTATGTTAAGACTTTAATTTTCACCAATCTGGTTGGGTGTATAAACAATATCTCGATGTGGTTTTAATGTGTATTTCCTTGCTAATCAAAATCTTTATCCTTGTCCAGACCTCACAATGCTTTAACTCTGATCATAGACTCTCAAGTTACATCCAATTTAAACTATCTTGATTTTTTAAATACCCACAAATTACATATTATTTTGTACAGTCAATACTTGTTATAATTACCCCTAAATTTTCTGCTTTCCTTTCTCACTATTCTTGCCTCTCAGACACTCCTTCTGGAGATTTATTTTTTCTTCGTCTTCTTAAAATATATCCTTTAGCAATTCCTTTGGTGGAACTATATTGGTGGTGAAGACTTTCAATTTTATGTCTGAAAACACCTTTATTTTGCCCAAGCTCGAGATATTTTCAATGGGTAGACAATTCTAGCTATTTGCTCTCAGCACTTTGAAGTTATTTCATTGTGTCTGGGTTCAGTTGCTTCTGTTAAGAAGTTAGCTGTGTTTGCTCACTGTTCCTTTTTTCTCTGACTGATTTCAAGATTTTTTTTTAAATCTTTGGGGTTCTGTTTTATTGTGGTACATGTCAGTGAGGATTTCTTTCCATTTACCCCACTTAGAATTCACTGGGCTACCTGCATCTGAACATCCATATTTCATCAATTCTGACACCCTGTTAGCTAAATATCTTTTTTGAATATTGCTTCTTCTCCAACCTTTCTGTTCGTTACTGCTGGAACTATGGATTGAATGTTTATGGGGCTCTCTCACTCTATCCCCTTAACCCGTTTCATATTTTTTATTCCTTTTTTGTGCTGCATTCTGGGTAATTTCTTCATATCTATCTTTTATTTCACTAATTCCCTCCTTAAGCCATGTCAAATCTAAGAATTTTCTTTGTTTTTCACGTTGTGTTAATTTTAATGGTGTCTTGTTTTCTTTCAATATTTAACTTCTTTAAACACAGCTATTTTATTTGCTGTATCTGATCATACTAATATTTTCAGTCTTTATGAGCCTGATTCTGCATTTTCATGCTTCTGCTAACTCATAATCATGGTGGCTTTTTTACTCAGCTACCTCTTTTTTCTTTTTTCCTTTCCGATTGTGAGCCCATGTCCCCCCAAAACTCATCTGTGTGAATTCGGTGACACCTATATGTAAAGTGCTTTCTTCCAGAAAAGATATAAATTTTATAGATGCCTAGGAACAGTAGTAACTCACTTCAAACTAAATCTTCAGCTTGAACATTTTTGAGACCTTCAGGCAATGTGAATTCCATCCCCAAACAACTGAATGTAGGTTATGGTTAGGAATTCTCGGGCCCCTCCTATCTAAGGCCAAGGGCAAGTTCACCCCTTTTAAGGGTTCTGGCTTTATAGGAAGATCTCTAATTTTGTCTCTTAAGCTGCACAGGACCCTTTAAAACCTATACTCTAGGTCACCAAGATTGGCAGACACCTAGCACCCCCAACACATACCAGCTCTTGCAGCTATGGAATCATTCTCCTTGTCCTTCTTTCTAGCCACTATTTCCCTTACTGTACTACCAGTTCAGTTATGCTTTGTAAGTGAAGTTATTTCTAGCCAACATTTTAAGTATTCCATACCAGATGAAGTTTCTCTGCACATTCAATCTACCACATGGTCAAAAATTGAATACTATCTATTTTTTAAATGTAAATGCATGAACTTAGATTTGAAATTTAATAAAATCAATGTAACATCTCTAGTTTTAGTTTTCTTTGTAAAATGGGTATAATAACAGTACCTACACCTCATGGAGTTCTTATGAAAATTAAATAAGGAAATTCATACAAAGTGCCTGGCACAGTGTAGGGACACAGGAAGCATACATAAAATATTAGCAATCATTATCGTTATTATAGCTGATTTGGGCCCAATATTATAACCTATTAAATTTTGTTTTGCTTTTAGAGTTTTAGTTTTACTATTGAACAGTTATTTCCTCCAGCAACATATATGCTGAAAATATATTACCCATGTCTTCGACTCTTTTATTCAAATAACCGGTGAAAAAACAAAACAGGGCTTCCCTGGTGGCGCAGTGGTTGAGAGTGCGCCTGCCGATGCAGGGGACGCGGGTTCGTGCCCTGGTCCAGGAGGATCCCACGTGCCGCAGAGCGGCTGGGCCCGTGAGCCGTGGCCGCTGAGCCTGCGGTCCGGGGCCTGCGCGTCCGGAGCCTGTGCTCCGCAACGGGAGAGGCCACAACAGTGAGAGGCCCGCGTACCGCAAAAACAAAACAAAACAAAACTACTTCAGGTAGGACCAAGGACACCTCTTGGGTGAAAGGTCCTAGAGACATTAATCTAAGATGACAACTCATCATTTGCATGATTGTTAAGCTACACTTTTGAGATTGCTTTCAAATTCTATCACAGTGGTATTTTTGTGAAATGCTCACTGAGGAAAATTATGAAATCTCAATATTGGATGTCACAGGATCCTAGATTTGCCACTATAACTGATTTGTAATTACATGTTGGTGGTATATCTTGTGTTTTCCAAATATAACCATAAAAATCAATTTACCTCTTCATGGATGAATTATTATGGGGAAAAAAGCAAGTAAGACAAAAGATTCAGTGGCCTAATCTTAAAGTCAACAAATTAAGTATTTAGGTACAATATGAAGATCACCAAAGTATAGCTTTGTATACTGTCAAGCAAGAATACTGACATTTTCAAGAAAAGTAGTAGTTGACATTTCTGAGATTTTTATAATTCTTAAGTAAAGTAGAAATATTGTGCTACATTAAAGCAAAGTTGCAAATAACATCTGCATTTTAGAATAAAGCATGACTCTGTTAACTGGAAATGAAATAGGGAAGCTAAAAATGATATATCTGTAAATCTCCTTAGACAAAGAGACCTTTGGCCCTTAACTCATTCTCTAGTAAAATATCCATGATGATTTCTTCTTTGGTTTCTCTCTTGCAACTAGGCAGAGAGAAGTTTTTGTTCACCTATTTTCACCTATTCTATAATGTTACTTCTAATCCCACTAGACTATAAACTCCACAAGGCAGCAGATCTAATCTAAGTTCCTCAAACAGTGATTAAGACATAGTAAGCATTCAATAAAATAATTACTGAATGAATGAATTTAACTTCCAGTTGAGGATAATGCCATATTTTAAACTAAGCCTCCCCCAAAGGTATAAAATAACTAAAGAGATATTTGTGATTAAAGTAAATGTACAGTACATGATAAAACTGGTGGAGAGGGCAACAGGTAACATTATGCAGCCAAATAAATATGATGATGTAGAGCTACACTGGCTTACATGAAAAGATGTCCACAATATATTATTCAGTAAAAGATGCCAGCTATACAATAGCATATTGAACTCATTTTTTAAAAACAGTATATATATGTAACTGTTTAGCACTATCTGGAAGAGTGGCTACCTCTGAATAGTGGAAATTTAGGTGATTGTTGCTTTTTTTCTTTATACTTTTCAGTGTTGTATGAATATCTTAACAATAAGCAAAAACTATTTTATAATCAGAAAAAAAATAAAGCTCTTTTCTTTTTGGAAAAACAGGGACGAGCAGGCAAGCAAGTTGCCAGGTAAGCAAACATACAACACACTTTTTTTTTTTTTTTTGTGGTATGCGGGCCTCCCTCTGTTGTGGCCTCTCCCGTTGCAGAGCACAGGCTCCGGACGCGCAGGGTCAGCGGCCATGGCTCACGGGCCCAGCCGCTCCGCGGCATGTGGGATCCTCCCAGAACGGGGCGCGAACCCGGTTCCCCTGCATCGGCAGGCGGACGCGCAACCACTGCGCCACCAGGGAAGCCCCACAACACACTTTTGACACATTCCCTAAGCCTAACTTAACTATACGATTCACAGAGGTCTTCTCCCGTCAACCACTTATGGAAATAAACTACCATCTAATGACAATTTCACACATTCTTCTATAGGTAAAACTAGATAACCTTTATCTCTTCTAATCCTTGGCTATTTTGCAGTATATCTGTCAATACATTTAGTGCTCGACAGCTGAGACCATCTCCCATTTATAAGGTGCTTTGGGATCTTTTAAAAAGGGAAATGTTATGCTGAAAAAAAAAAATCAGATCAGATCAGTTCTTCCTTATTACTGAAAGTCCCTTAAGGGCTATAGGAATGGAGTCCATGCTCATTTAGAGAAGCCAGAAACATCCAGACTACCATTTAAACATAGTAATAATAATTTTATAAATCATACTAAACAAGAATTATTATGGAAAGAAGCTTATGTTTTCATCTATCTAATGAAGCATTGCAGATAGGGCTACAATCTATAATTTAGAACAAATATAGTTATAAGGATATTGGAGAAATTCCCTAAGAAACACAATTATTTTCTCTTGGATTATTTTATTTCTTTTCACAAAGATACTTGGTTTAGGCCTAATGTAAGAACGTATTCAAATCAGTAACTGCTCCTGACTCACTCTCCAGGAAATAAGACCTCTTCTTATAAAAGGAACTGAAGTTGGTAAGTTTCCTTGAGCCATCTGGCCTTACAGAAAATCACTTTTCCTCACAATGATGAAATCAGCTAGCCCTAAGGATTTCTCTACCATGAGGAGGCTCCAGAGCCAGAAGGTCTGAGTTCAAATCCTGGCGTGGCCACAAGTTAGCCAGCTTGTATAGATGAATACATAAGTACTCAGAACATTACTAGTATAACAAGTGTTAGTATTATTGTCATGTGCGTGCAACTGGCAAAAATGAAAGAAAAAACTAGCTAAATGAGCACAGGCAAGTCATTTAATTTCTCTGAGACTCAGTTTACCCATTTCTAAATATGAAGTTTAGAACAAATGATGCCTCATGTCTCTCCTAGCTGTGTCCTCTATAATCTAGAAGACATGAGACAGCCAGACACTATACTCTGATACATGACTCCCAAAACACTTCTCAAAACGAGTGTGTTCTCCTGACCCTGGTTCCTCAAGATGCTAATCTAGTTTAAAAAAAAAAAAAAAAAGAGGCAAAGTCACATAAGTTTAAGAAATGCTGTCTATTATATTATTCTCATGGGGAATCCCAAAGTGTATCAGCATCTTAAAGGCTCTGAGAAGTTCTGCTAAACTTTGTTTAGTCTAGCATTTCTCAAACTACCTTTGACCATGGATAGTTTTTCTTTTCCTGTTATCTTTCAGAACATTTGTTCCATAAAACACATTTTTTGGAACACTCTCCACTGCTTTATAAGCCATGCTCCCCATTGTTACATGCCTCTTTAAGGAGATAGGGACTTCTCAAGCTCAAACAACAATACCTACTTTGGAACTAAAAAGTTCTTACTGAGGTATTATAAAATTAGAAAAAAAAATTTTTTTTTCAAGAAGTGTGATTAGTAGAAAGGGAGAAGAAAATAAACACCTGGGCAAAGTTAAGCATTAAGAAAACAGAGGAAATTGTTTAAGAGAGCCATCATGATGGCTAATGATGCTGAGCATCTCTAAATGTGTCCCTAGACCATTTTAACAGTCATTTTTATTTACTGAAACCGCCCTTCCTAATTTGCCTAGTGCACTGACACATATGTGATTGGCCACTGGACTTTCAAACTATCCAAATTCAATAACAGTAGCAATACTCTCACTGGCTACCTAGAGTTCTTTAGTTCCTACTGTGCTAATTGTGATTGTCATTAGTACTGTTCACTGATAATCCAGCTCTCCTCGCCCTCCAGGCACATGCCAAGACTGCACTATCTGGCCCCTTGCAGCTGGCTATGTGACTATGGCCAAAGACTCATGAGCAAGAATTATGAACATTTGTTACTTCTGAGCCATAGCCTTCAATTGCTGGTAAGACAATATCCCGAGGTTGTCTTACTTTGGGGAGAACAACTGGCAATGTTTGAGAGCTGATGGCTGCACTGTTAGCCTGGTCTCCTATGTGACTACAATGAGCAGAGCCCCTGTGAAATAATAAGAAATATATATATATATATTGGTATCGGTCCCCAATTCCTGGCACAAAGCTCCAAAAACCCTTGTAGAACTTACTTCAACATAATAAAAACCATATATGACAAACCCACAACCAACAGCGTTCTCAATGGTGAAAAACTGAAACCATTTCCTCTAAGAACAGGAACAAGACAAGGCTGTCCACTCTCACCACTATTATTCAACATAGTTTTGGAATTTTTAGCCACAGCAATCAGAGAAGAAAAGGAAATAGAAGGAATCCAAATCAGAAAAGAGGAAGTAAAGCTGTCACTGTGTGCAGATGACATGAGCCTATACACAGAGAAGCCTAAAGATGTTACCAGAAAACTACTAGAGCTAATCAATGAATATGGTAAAGTAGCAGGATACAAAATTAATGCACAGAAATCTCTAGCATTCTTATACACTAATGATGAAAAATCTAGAAATTAAAGATGATACAAACAGATGGAGAGACATACCATGCTCTTGGAATGGAAGAATCAATATTGTGAAAATGACTATACTACCCAAAGCAATCTACAGATTCAATGCAATCCTTATCAAACTATCAATGGCATTTTTCACAGAATGAGACCAAAAAATTTCACAATTTGTACAGAAACACAAAAGACCCCGAATAGCCAAAGCAATCTTGAGAAAGAAACACAGAGCTGGAGGAATAAGGCTCCCGGACTTTAGACTCTACTACACAGCTACAGTAATCAAGACAGTATGGTACTGGCACAAAAACAGAAATATAGGGCTTCCCTGGTGGCACAGTGGTTGAGAATCTGCCTGCCAATGCAGGGGACGTGGGTTCGAGCCCTGGTCTGGGAAGATCCCACATGCCGTGGAGCAACTAGGCCCGTGAGCCACAACAACTGAGCTTGCGCATCTGGAGCCTGTGCTCCGCAATGGGAGAGGCCACGATAGTGAGAGGCCCGCACACCGCGATGAAGAGTGGCCCCCACTTGCCACAACTGGAGGAAGCCCTCGCACAGAAACGAAGACCCAACACAGCCAAATATATAAATATAATATTTATTTAAAAAAAAACAACAAAAAACAGAAATATAGATCAATGGAACAGGATAGAAAGCCCAGAGATAAACCCACGCACATAAGGTCATCTTATCTTTGATAAAGGAGGCAAGACTATACAATGGAGAAAAGACAGCCTCTTCAATAAGTGGTGCTGGGAAAACTGAACAGCTACCTGTAAAAGAATGAAATTAGAACACTCCCTAACACCATACACAAAAATAAACTCAAAATGGATTAAAGATCTAAATGTAAGACCAGAC
>NC_041222.1:1557464-1557783 GCF_002837175.3 Physeter macrocephalus
CTATGGTGGACAGTATGGGGGCTCCTTAAAAAACTAAAAATAGGGCTTCCCTGGTGGCGCAGTGGTTGAGAGTCCACCTGCCGATGCGGGGGACACAGGTTCGTGCCCCAGTCCAGGAAGATCCCACATGCCATGGAGTGGCTGGGCCCGTGAGCCATGGCCGCTGGGCCTGCGCATCCAGAGCCTGTGCTCCGCAACAGGAGAGGCCACAACAGTGAGAGGCCCGTGTCCTGCCAAAAAAACAAAAAACAAAAAAAAAACCTAAAAATAGAACTACCATATGACCCAGCAATCCCACTACCGGGCATATATCCTGAGA